>NC_058133.1:24221175-24235817 GCF_016433145.1 Gracilinanus agilis | reverse complement strand
CGGCCCTCCCCCAGAGCCCCGGCCCTTTCCCTTTCAGAGAGTTGAAGAACGGGACATCCGGAAGGCCAAGGTGAAGGAGAGGAAGGAGGCGGCCCAGAAGGGGGCGCTGCTCCTCGCCATCCAGGTGGGTGCCCCCCCTTGTCCCCATGGCTGTGATGTGGGCGGGGCTCTTCTTTCACCTTTGTGTGTGCCGCACCCCTCCCCCACGCTGGGTGTTGATTCTGGAGGGGGGGGTCTGCCCGAGGGGGTTCAGACAGCAGTAGAGCGCAGGGTCAGCGTTGGGGCCCTGGAATGGGGAGCTGCGAGTTCGGATCTTGCCCTAACCTTTGGCACTTTGTGGCTCGAAGCCGCCTGTCATGGGCTTGGGGAGAGGCTGCTTCACTCTGGCCTGGAATCTGGCTCCGGATTTGTTCTGAGGCTGAAGAGCCAGAAGGGCTGGGCCATGGGGTTGAAGGGACTTGCCCAGGGTCACTCCGCCAGGGAGTGGCTCAGATCACATTTGAACCTCCCACCCCAGAGCAGCTCATGGTGTTTTTTGGTTCTTGATAAAACTGACTTTAGCCCCAGCTCATGGCAACAAGAGCTTTCCCCACCCACAGCCCACAGAGAGCGCCGTGCAGAGGTGCTCCATGATGGGAACAAGACTCAATCTGAGGAGCCGGGTTCAAATCCTGGCCCTGCCCCCGCTGCCTTGGCTTACCCCTCCCAGCCCCCCCCCCCTCCTCCTTAACATAAGGGACTTGGGCGCCAGGACTCTGGGATCCCCATTTTCCAGAGGCGCAAACTGAGGTGCTGAGAGGCCCAGGAGGTCGGGAGTCGTTCTCTAGATGGTGCCGGGTATCTCCGTCCTTGGTGCTGGTAGTCACGGCTGGCCTAAATCTGAGATCGCCCAGGGCCGGTGGCCGGCCTCTCTGCCCCGTCCCGTCCTCAGCTTTCCTGCCTCCGGAGGCCGCCGAACCTTCCGGGCACCCCGCGCTGTTCTCTGGCGCTGTGCAGACGGGCTCTGGGAGGGCTTCCCGGAGAAGGCGGCAGGCGAGGGGCTGCACGAAGGCAGCTCTTACGGTTTTGTTTGAAAACCAGACCAGGAACATCCGGCTGAGGGACGCCGACGAGCCAACATCGGACGATTCGGACGATCCGGACGATCTGGACGGAGCATCCCCGCGCACCGGCCTGGGCTCTGAGAACGCCGCGGGGGCCGCCGTGTCTCTGGGCGATGACGGCCGGCTCCGCTGGCCCGCGCTGCTGCTGTACCCCGAGCACGGCCAGACGGACTTCATCGCGGCCTTCCACGAGGACTCCAGGTAACGTGGCCGGCTGGGCTGGGGGAGGGCTGGGGGCGGGCTGGGCTCGTAGAGGGGCCGTCGGTGTGGCCTCGGACACCTCCAGGCAGGGTGGCCCACCCTGGCCCCAAAGGAACACGAACACAGCAGTTGGGCTTCACCCTTTGAGGCGCCTCCGCAGCTGGAGGCTCCCTTTCAGCAGTCCCTGATCCTGGGGGTTTCGGGTCCCCCGTGGGCAGTGTGGAGGCGGCCTGGCCTAGGCCCCATCTCGGGACCGTGTCTGTAAGGCATCAAATGAAGTCGGACATGAAGGCTGTTCCTGGGCCTGCGGCACAGCCCGGCTCTGCACCCTGTTTAGATGTCCGGCTGGGCCTAGGGGTGGACTCCAGGGTGGGAGGGGGGCTGTCCAGAAGGGGCCGAGCGGCTTGGGATGCCCCCTCGGAGGTGGCGGGTGTGGGCAGTCCCCGGGGACCTCTCGGTGGCTCTGTTGAGGCTGTGAGCGAGGCGCCTCGTCACTCCTGGACCCTCTCAGAGGCCGAGCAGGCGTCCAGCTTGCAGCGACCACTTACACGCCGAGGGCTTTTTCCGCTTGACCGTAGCCCCAGCGGCTCTGGCATCTACTGCCCCGAGGACCTTCTCTCCTAAGGCCATCAGAAGGGCCTGGGGGGCAGCTGGACCACTCAGTGGATTGAGCTCCAGACCCAGAGACAGGAGGTCCTGGGTTCAAATTTGGCCTCAAACATTTCTGAGCTGTGTGACCCTCAATAAGTCACTTCACTCCCATGGCCCAGGCCTCACCACTCTTCCTTCCTGGAACCCATACACAGCACTGATGCTCAGAGGGAAGGTGAGGGTTCAAAAGAAGCAGGGGCAGGACAGAGGGGAGCCCAGGGTGGCCGTGGAGTCGGGGCTGAGACCAAGGAAGAGCTTGGGGCTCAGATGGCTTTAGAAGTCTGAGTCTGAAGGGAAGCGTGGCCTGCCCAGCCCGGGGCACGGGGGACCATTGTCCAGGCCCCACACGCAGGGCCCCCCCCCCACCTGGAGAAGGAGCCTGGGGAACCGCTCTCCCCTCTGGGCTGTGGGGGCCCCAAAGGCAGAATGAAAGCAAAGCCAGCTCTCTTGGGGGGAGGAGAGGGGGAGCTGGGAGGGAAGGGGGCAGCCGTGGAGCCAGGGGGACGCTGTCTACCCACTGAGGCCTGGGCCAGCAGGAGAGCGAGCCTTGGCCTGTCCAGAGAAGCCACTCCCTGGCTGGACAGAGAGCCGGGGTCAGGCGGGGGGCTGCCCCGTTCTGTCATTGGAGAAGAAGCTGCCAAGAGACACCTGGCCGGAGGGCGGAGTGTGAGAGTGTGTCTGTGTGTCTGTCCATGTTGAGGTTTCTCTGTGTCCCCAGCACTTGGCACGGCACAGGCACAGGCACAGGCACATGGGAGCAGCTTCCTCGGTGCTTCTTGACTGGTCTCCCTGGGGGAAGCCTGGCACCAGCTTGTCACCGTCCCAGTGGTCCCAGGGGAGTCAGGGCCGGCCCCTGGCATTTCTGTGTATGCTCCAGGCTCCTTCCTGGGCAGCGTCAGCATCCTGGGGACAAGAGCCTGCCCCGGAGGGGTCTCTCCCTGGGACTTTGGGGCCCCCGAGTGAGGATGCCCACAATGGAGGCTGACCCAAAGCCTTGTCGCTCTCAGGTTCATCGATCACCTCCTGGTCATGTTCGGGGAACTGCCTCCGTGGGACGTGGAGCAAAAATACCAGCCAGATAATCTCGAGGTGAGAGGCCTGATCTGCCCGGCACGGGCTCCTCAAGGCTATCCGGAGAGCCCAGTCCGCACATGTGCTGTGCCCCCAGGCAGGGGCAGTTCCTGGGGGACAGGAGGAGGTGGCAGGGGCTCAGTTAATGCTTGTGGGTACAGAGTGGTGGCAGATACCCTGGACCTGAGGGTCATCTTCTCCCTCCCTCCCCCCCAGCTCTACTTTGAAGATGATGCCCAGGAGGAGCTGCACCAGCTGAGCCCAGAGAGCACCTTGTTGGAGGCCCTGCAGCACCCCAGGTAGGCGGCCTTCAGTGGGAAGCTCCTTTGGGGGACGGAGCGATGGGAACTCCCACTCCTGGATGACACCCCTGGGCTGCCCCCAGACCTGGTTCAACAGGGAGCAGAGTGGACCTGGCTTCGTGCCCACTCTGCAGGGAGGCCCAAGAGGGTTTCTGGGCATCCTGCTGGTCAATGATAATTTATTAAATGCCCTCTGTGTGCCTGGGAAGGTGCCAGGTGCTGGGGGTACAAGGAAAGGGGCCATTTTTCCCGGCCCACCCCCGCTCCGATGCCAGAGAGGGCCCCTCTGTGTGGGCAGCCTGGGCCCTTCTTTATCAGACATTTCTCTACCCTGCCTGTTGCCTCATTCCCTATCTGGGCCCCCCAACCTGTGAGTTTTTATCCTGCAGTTCCTCTAACCCCAGCACAAGACAAAAGGACATTCCCTCCTGGACTTCCTCACTGACCCGGGCCTTGTCCAGCCTCTACCTGAGCCCTAGGGCTTGCTGCAGTGCCAACTCCCTTTGTCCAGCTCTAGAGTTGTGGAGGGAACCCCACTTCACCCCCACCACAGTGGACGTGGGTTTGCTTAAAGGTCCAGCGCCCCCTCCGACCCCCCCCCCCATAGGAGCCAGAGAGCCCAAAAGCTGGGCCTGCTTCCCCGGCAGCTCTGGAGGTCCCGGGGCAGAGAAGTGTGGGGAGGGACAGGATGAACCTGTCCTTGGGGCCAAGTCCTTCAGACTGTCCAGGCAGTACTAGAGAGCAGCCTGGCCACTTGGAGAGGAGCGGGCACAGGCCAAAAGAAGGCAGCGTGGCATAGAGAATTGGCAGCACTGCCATCATTTTCCTGATTTGTCTTTCCTGGTTTCTGAGGAGGGCCCTCGGGCAAGGAGGCAGAGGTTTTGGTTGGGGGGGTGGGAAATCCAGGCGATGTGAAAACCAGTGAAATGTATTTTAATGACATTCAGCAGAGAAAATAATGGGCACTGTTGCTGCCCCAGGCCTGCCAGGGCTTGGCTGTGCTCTCATGCCTTTGAAGGGCTGGGTCACCCCCTAGCATGAAGAGGCACAACAGCAGCACCCCTATAGCTCCGTGGTCCTGCTCACTTCTGCAATCCTGGCACTGGCCCACGGGTCTCCCTGGGGGAAGGGGGGGATGCCAAGCACACTGGAAGCAGCCACAGAAAGCTTCATCCTGGCCTGAGAAACGGGCAGGACTTTGTTTTCATGTGGAATCGCACCCAGAGCCGTTCACCTGCCAGGGTTTGGGGGAAGGAGCCTGGATGGGCCCGGCCCTAAGAGGCTCCCCTCTGTCTGTCGGAATCACAGGTACGTTGTAAAAGCCTCCACTCCGGCCTTCCTGGTCTTGGTCAAACAGTCTCCTTTCTGCAAGAGTTTCCTCCGGGGCAGAAAGGTGCATCGGCTGAAGTGATGGAGCCACCCGTCAGTAGGCCTCATGGGACCAGCAGCGCTCCCAGGACCCGGGCTCCCCTCAGCCTCAACCTGAAGAAAAGAGGCAGAAGGGAAGGAGGCGGACGACACCAGGCCGCTGGGAAATGGCCAGCACACGGGTCAGGCCCCTGGGCACGAGGGTCTCAGAGTGGCGGCTGGGCCCTTCTCAAAGCCCTCTGCCCATTCCTGAGAGGCCCTTAGCAGGCCACAGCTTTCATATAACTTATTCTTTTGAAAATCAGTTTATTACCAACTTAATCACCATCTCCATGAAAACAAAACAATAAAACCGTACTTGAAGCCATAAACCTAGAACTGTTTACAGTTTGCTAAAAGGAAAAAGAATGCCCATAAATGAACAAAATAACAGCAATAAAATCCTAATTGTGCCACATCCCGGCCGCTTTTCTGACCATGAGCCTGGCAGGGGCTGCTGCTGGGGAGCAGGACTTGGCACTCGCTGAACAGGCACCCTGGAGCGGGGCAGCTTTCCTCTGGGAACCTCCCAAGCAGAGGGTCTGCTGTCTTGACAGGGGAGGCCCTCACGGGAACTGTTTTAATGCACTTTCTCATAACCAACCTGTGCTGTGTATGGGCACAATGAGGATTATTTCCTCAGAGACTTCTGCTGAGATCTTGGCCGATGTTGCCTGAATTCTCCCCAAATCCCTTCCCTTCCTTTCTCCAGGGAACCACCCTGAATAACAGCCTAAGGGCTGGCACATCCATTCTCACAGATGAGAAGAAACGGGCCTCAGTTTCCTTCTCTGTCCCTAAGGGGATTGGCCCATGCAGGAGAGAGTTCAAAGGTCTTAACTAAGGTTTAGAGTCCTAGAAAGACTTGGAAGGGCCTTTTTTAAAAAGAGATTTTCATGAATATCATTAATAATGCCAGTCTAACCCAGGGCAGCCATCTTCTCCCAGGGCCCGGCCAAACTGGAAATACCATCTTCAGGGAAAGGGAGCTCTTCACCATCACCTACAGACACGCATTTGACCACTCCTTTCAGGATAAGGCAGGCAAGAGAAGGCCAAAGTCCAGAGAGAAGAGACCAGCTGAGAGGTGCCTGGAGTATAAGTCACTAAGAATTAGACTCTGAGGACAGCAGAGTTGATTAGCACCCTTGAACCCAGACCGCTCCATTGAGGAGGACCTGGACAACACAGGCAGTGAGAACAGTACTAGTAATGGCTCACATTTGTATGGCACCTACTACGTGCCAGGCACTGTGCCAAGGGCTTTAATTATCTCGACTGAGCTTCAAACAACCTTGGGAAGTAGGTGCTGGGTTATTCCCCTTTTACAGATGGGGAAATGGAGGCAGACAGGTTAAGTGGCTTGTCAAGGATCACATAGCTAGTAAGTGGCCGAACCACATTTGAACTCGGGGCTTCCTGGCTCCAGGTCTAGTATTCTGTCTCCTTCAGTGCCTGGCTGCCCAGGGTACATGGGACAAAAATGGAATGAGGGGCCACATCTAAAACCCTCACCCCCCACCCTGCTGAGTAGCAGCCACCTAGGGGTGTAGTCAAGGCCCACACGAAAAGTGGGGATCCAGGAAGGGTCTCAGCTTCGCCAGGGTGTTGGGGACGGTCAGAGGTCCAGGGCCTCTCTCCAGCCTAGTCAGAGCACCAAGGCCAGAGGGGTGCTGTTCCAGTAACGCGGCTGGTGGAGGTTGGGTGAGTGCCAGGCAGGAGAGTTACTCACGTGTTATTTTCTCAGGCTTTCATACTTTGGTTCTTTTATTTCTTCTACTTCAGAGTGATTATTAGTAAACTTTATAAAATAGAATACTTGGAGTTATTGGATATTAATTTTAATCTTACACTGGAAATATGCAATCCTTTGTGGTTAATGGAAGAAGCTTTGCCTCTGGATGGCACACCATCTATTCATTCATTTGCCCATCCATCCATCTATCCATCCACTTTTCCCGTCATTCAGTTTTTTAAGCAGTCATTCTTCTATCTGTTTATGAACTCACCAAAACTCTGAGAAGAAGATAGATGGGAAACAAGATTCTGACCCAAAATGGCCTTTCCATAGCATTGAAGTGGACTCAGCCTCTAAGAAAAGGCTGTAGATAGACTTACTGAGATGACAGAATCATAGCTAGAGAGCAAAAGGGCCCTCAGAGTCCAAATCCCTCCTTTTACAGGTGAGCAAACCGGTCATTCCCTGGCCAGGAATGCAGGGCTCGTATCTGAGGCAGGACCTGGAACTCGAGCCTTCTTGACTGAAAGTCCCACACACCACCCACTATACCCCCCAGCCCAGGTCCTTCCCCACAAAAAGGCTGCTGCTTCCACTGGCCCAGCCCCCAAGAATCAAGGCTGGGTGTCCTGGCCAGCCCCTGGGTCACAGGGTGGAGAGGTTAGTGGCCATGTGACAGAGGCTGAAGCCATTACACAGCAGGCATCCCAGGTTGCAGAGGGAGGAGAGGCAGCGGTAACGGTTGAGCTGGCTGGACAGCTGCCTGTATTTGGGGTTGGAGTCCCGCAGCCGGGTGTAGGACTTGCGCGAGAAGAAGCCGATGTCCTGGCCCAGTCCGTAGCTCTGCTCTATGAGGTGCATGTCGGCCATGATCTCCGAGGTCATCTGGCCAAACCACTGGGCGTTCAGTGCAGACACGATGACGCACACGAAGAAAATGAGGAGCTGCCACAGGGAATGAGCCAATAAATATGGAGGCCACAGGATGCATCCTCCTCGCCAGCCTCAAACCCCAGAAATGGTAGCATCTGTGAGGGCCCAGCCTGGGAGTGAGTGGGGTGGCGCAAACATCATTGGCCCATTTTACTAAGGAGGAAACGGAGGCTCAGGAGGGAAGTGGCTTCTCCAGTCATACGCCGAGGACGGATCCGAGCCACGATTCAGACCTGTCTCCAGATCCCGCTCTAGCACCCTTTGCCCTCCAGCATGTGGGCTTTCCCTCCGCAGCGACCCTGCGCAGAATCACCCCACACACACACACACATGGCGTCCAGAATTGAGGACAGCCGTGGCCTAGGCAGGCCATCAGCACCTACCATGTGTATCAAGCACAGGCTTGGTGCTACGTGCTGGGGATACAAGAAAGCCCCAGAGGAGCTTCCAGTCTGAGGGGAGGGGGGAGGGGGAGCCCCACAAAGCAGCCATCAGGAGATCCACTACGTGACCCCCAGCGGCTCCTTTAACCTAATGCCTCGGCGTCCTTTTCTGTCAAATGGAGATCGCGATGGAGCGGCCAGACCATCGGCTCCGAGAGGGCAGGGCCCCCAAAGCCAGCAGCATGCCCGGCACTTCTAGCAACTTAAAGTTGCAAAGTGCTTTACAAATAGTATTTGTTACAAGGCGGTCATAAAGCAGAAGTGATGTTCTTCTATTCTAGGTTGTGTGTGTAGATTCTCATAAAGAAAAACATCCCTTGTGCATTCTTTACAAATGTTATCTGCATCTATCCTTAGAGCAACCTGGGAGGCAGCTGCCATTACTACCTGCATTGTACAGATGAGCACACAGAGGCACACAGAGGTAGCATGACTTGCCCACGGTTGTGAAGTATCAGCAGGCCCAAAGACGGGAGGTCCTGGGTTCTAATCTGACCTCAGACTCTTCCCAGCTGTGTGACCCTGGGCAGGTCACTTGACCCCCATTGCCCACCCATACCACTCTTCTGCCTTGGAGCCAATACAAAGAAGTTAAGGGTATATATAAAAAAAAAAGAATGAATTTGGGAGGGCAGTGGGGTGGCTCAGTGGATAAAAGACCGAGCCTGGAGTCGGGAGGTCCCAGGTTCAGATCTGACCTCAGACACTTCCTAGCTAGGTGACCCTGGGCAAATGACTTAACTCTGATGGCTTAGCACTTATCATTCTTCTGTCTTAGAACTGATACTAAGAGAGAAAGTAAGAATTAAAAGAAAGGGGGCAGCTGGCTAACTCAGTGGATTGAGTCAGGCCTAGAGACGGGAGGTCCTGGGTTCAAATCCGGCCTCAGACACTTCCCAGCTGTGTGACCCTGGGCAAGTCACTTGACCCCCATTGCCCACCCTTACCACTCTTCCACCAAGGAATCAATACACAGAAGTTAAGGGTTTAAAAAAAAAAGAGTTAAAAGAAAAAAAAAGGTGTGTTATTGGAAATTTTGGGGTCTCTGAACTACGTTCCCCATGAGCCCACTGGCTTCCTGTCATTGCGTGATGACGTAGACAGGAGGATAAAATGGAGTGGCTGGATGGGCACTTCCTCTTTGCTCTCTTGGCTGGGGAGGTAACAGCGCATCTTCTAAACTGACTTAGCTAGCATGGCCCGTGGCTTCATTTTCTAATGGCTACAAAAGGAAATCTTATAAAGCCATACTACTTCTAAAGCTATTTTTTTATATTCTTGTTATTTCTTATAAAGGGGCACCTGCTGCCCCACCTTCTGAGCTGTGGCTCCCACCATCTCAGAGCTAGAAGGGACCCCTGATCCCACCCTCACCCACCCTCCAGGGCACCAGCTTGGAGACCTCCAGGGAATGGGGGCAGCTGAGCCCCTCCTGAGGCCAGCAGCCCAGCCTGGTCCAGTGGCACAGCTCTCAGTGTGAGCGAGGCATCCTCCACCCCACGTGGGTCTGTCTGTGGGTACCTTCCCGGCTCCCCTGGGGGACAGGGACCCACCTGGGTCGTCTCCTCATCGTTGAGCAGCTCCCTGGGGTGGAACATGGCAAAGATGGTCAGGTTGAAGAAGGAGCAGGCAGAGCCAATGTGGAAATAATAAGGGAAAAGCCGGCTCTGGATGAAGCCCAGGGTGTGCCGAGTGAGGTTTCCGCCCATCACGAAGCCTGCAGAGACACACACAGGGAGAGGGCTGAAAAGCCAGCCATGAATTCAGTTTTTAAAATCCACGAGTGGCAGATGGGAAAGGACCCACGTGGATCGCCATATTCATTGGAAATGGAGGGGTGTCCCTCCTGGTGGAACGGCTGGACACACTGTGGCAGACGAGGCGACGAGCAGGAGGATTTCAGAAAGAGCTCCACGCACTGAGGCAGAGGGAAAGAAGCAGAACCAGAACATGTGCGATATTGTGGGACGATCAAATGGGACCACCTTAGCTATGGTCAGCATGCAATGATCCAGGACAATTCTGAGGGACTTGGGACAAGGCAGGCTCTCCACCTCCAGAGAAGGAACTGTGGGAGCAGAAACGAAGAAGAAAACGCATGATTTGTCACCTGTTTATTTGGGCATATATTTGGGATATTTGGCTTTATAAGATTACTCACAAAAAGGAATCCTATAGAAATATGTTTTGTGTGATGACATGGGTAGAGCCCAGACTGAATTGCCTGCCAGCTTGGGGACAGGGAAGGGAAGGAAGGAGGGAGACCACGTGGATCATATAACTTCGGAAAACTTATGTGGAAATTTGTTATTACATGTAATCTATTTGTAATAAATAAGTAATAAAATAAAAACTAACAAGTGAGGGGCAACTAGGAAGCTCCGTGGTTTAAGAGCCAGGCCAAGAGTGGGGAGGACATGAGTTCAAATCTGATCTCAGCTACTTCCTAACTGTGACTCTGGGCAAGTCACTTAACCCCAACTGCCTTGTCCTTCCTGCCTTGAAACCAATACATAGTATTGATTCTAAGAGGGAAGGTGAGGGTTTAAAAATCAAAAATCAACTGAGAGTGTGTAGGGGGAAGGGACGAAGGCCTGCTAAGCTCAGGGGAAAACAAACAAAAACAAACATAAAAAGGAAGCCTTGGAGGAGCTAAAACTATTAGAAAAGACAAACTCAGAAGAATGGCCGGAGCCCCGATGCTTCCTCCTCCCCTCTCCATCCCAACTCTCGGTATTTTCAAACACTTTCTATTTTTTCCAATCACAGGTAAGAACAATGAGCAGGAGTGAGGCCACAGGTCACGGGGCTTGAGGAGGCTGAAGAACTGGAGGGTCAGGCTGTTCAAGGGGACATTAGTGAAATAGAGGCTGAAGTCCTTGAGGATCAAGTTGGAGAGGAAGCCTGTGAGCCACGAACGGAGCTCCCTGAACACAGAGAAGGGCCCATCCCAGGGCACCAGAGGAGCCGCCATTGCTGCAGGGGGTGTCCCTGGAGGCAGAGGGGCTTTCAGAAGGACCTGGCCCTCCATAACGTCCACATGATAGGAAGAGGGTGACAAGGTGACGTAAAGGATGGCCTTTATTTTTGCCACTAAAGAAAGTAGAGAAGCTGCAAAGGACTCCCAGGGTTGGTGACCAACTGGATAATCATGAGCCACTCCAAAAGCCCATTAGGCTTCCCGTGCCCAAAGGTAAAGACCCCCTTAACCAACAGCCCCATTGGCCTTGCATAGTCACTGAGCAAGCAACTCACAGGGAATGTGAATGACTGAGGGGGTTCCAGGTGGCACAAATGAAAGGGAGGACAGAGAAGGAAAGACCAGGAGGTTGGCCAAATTGGGCTGGAAGGGGAAAGGCAGGGGGTGCAGTGTAGATAGAGCATTGAATCCTGCCTCAGACACTTAACTATGTGAATCCAGGTCAGTCACTTAAGCCTTCCTGGCCTCAGTCTCCTCATCTGTAAAATGGGAATAATAAAAGCACCTGCCTCCCAGGGTTGTTTTGAGGACCAAAAGAGTTAATAGATGTAAAGAAAACCTCAAGGGGCTACATGAACCTTGGTATTTCTGTGATTACGGCAGGCCTACTGCATTCTGCTGGACCTGCTATCTATTCTATTTATTTAATTAATCTGTCCTTGTTCCAGACCCCCAATCCCACCTCTAAACTAGGCTCCCTAAGAACTGGGCTAGGTCTCACTCATGTGAATACATGTTGTATTCAATCCCTATAGGTGCTCAATCTCTCTCTCTCTCTCTCTCTTTCTCTCTCTCCATATATATAGATATAGATATAGATATAGATATAGATATAGATATAGATATAGATATAGATATAGATATAGATATAGATATAGATATGGGTTTTTTTTAAACCCTCACCTTCCATCTTGGAGTCAATACCGTGTGTTGGTTCCAAGGCAGAAGAATGGTAAAGGTGGGCAATGGGGGTCAAGTGACTTGCCCAGGATCACACAGCTGGGAAGTGTCTGAGGCCAGATTTGAACTTAGGACCTCCTGTCTCTAGCCTGGCTCTCAATCCACTGAGCTACCCAGCTGCCCCCTTTATAGGCTATATTTAAAAAAAATAATAATCCTTATCTTCCATCTTAAGACTCAATACTGTGTATTGGTTCCAAGGCAGAAGAGTGGTGAGGGCTAGGCAATGGGGGTTAAGTGACTTGCCCAGGGTCACACAGCTAGGAAGTATATGAGGCCAGATTTGAATCTAGGACCGCCCCTCTCTAGGCCTAGCTCTCTATCTACTGAGCCACCAAGCTGCCTCAGGTTGTATCTTTTGCCATAGAATGTAAGCTCCTTGAGTGCAGGAACTGTTGTGGTTTCTTTTTGACCATGCATCCTCTGTGCCCCTGGCATGGTACCTGGCACACAGTAGGCATTTAATGTATGCTTGAAGAATTGAATCTCTGCCTCCCCCACAGAGCCCAAATGTAGATGGGGGCTGATAAATGCCTCTCAAAATGCATGGATAAAATCCTCCCTGAGACTCACCTGAAATGAAGGTCACCCAAATCTGCATTCCCCAGAAGGTGGAGAGGAAGACAAGGTGGAGGGTCTTGGCCAGCACTGAGGGTTCTACATCCGTCGGCATTGTGGACTCCAGGGGCCTGGGCCTGACGATCTGTGCTACAGGGACAGAGACTGTTATCAGTCATGCATCTGACTCAACAAACAAGCACCAGGAGGTGGCCCAGTATAGCAGGAAGGGAATTGGTTCTGGAGTCAGAACCAGAATCCAAAGCCTGCCTTGATGTTGTCTTTACGGCCTCAGGGAAGCCACTCTTCCTCCCTAGGTCTCACTTTCCATATCTATAATTATAATAATAACAATTTATACAATACTTTAAGGCTTACAAAGCGCTGTCCTTAAATTATCCCACCAGATCCTCACAAATCACTCCAGGGAGGTCCATCCTATTCATTTCCCCATTTTGCAGAAAATAAGTCCTAACTCCAACCTCATCCTTAAAAAATCCTACTTGATCCCTCCAACCTAGTTATCTATCCTCCTGTGCCTCTCCTTCCTTTTGTGAGAAAATTCTTTGAGAAGGCCATCGACACTCAGTGCTTTCACTTACTTCCCTTCTTCTTGTTCCCTTTTCAGCCTGGCTTCCAACCTCATCATTCCACCAAAACTGCTTTCTCCCACCTTATCTGGGATCTTTTAATTTTTTTTTTAGACCCTTACCTTCTGCTTTGAATCAATACATGTATCACTTCTAAGGCGGAAGAGGGGTCAGGGCTAGGCAATGGGAGTGAAGTGACTTGCCCAGGCTCACACAGCTAAGAAATGTCTGAGGTCAGACTGGAACCCAGGACCGCTCCTCTCCAGGCCTGTCTCTCCATCCCATGAGCCACCTGGCTGCCTCCTGCCTTGGATCTTTTAACAGCCAAATCTAATGGCCTTTTCTAGATCCTCCTCCCTGATCTCTCTGCAGCCTCTTCTCCCTACCTTCCTGGGACCTGCTCTCTCTGGTTCTCCTTCTGCCTGCTGGAGAGCTCTGTAGTTTGCTGGGTCTCCATCCCAGTCACAACCCACTAAGCCCATTCACTGACTTCGCCAGGACTCCTCGGCCCTCTTCTCCTCTTCCTTTATCCTATCTCCCTTGGTGCTCTCATCCACTCCTAAGATCTAGTTATCTTCTCTATGCAAATTGATCAATCAGTAAACATTTATTAAGCAGCTCCTCTGGGTCCTGCACCAAGCCCTCCTCCAGGATGCCACACAAGATTCTCATGGCTATTTCTCCAGTCCCAGCGTCTCTCCCAACTCCAGTTTCCCTCCTCCAACTCTCCACTGGACATCTCCAACTGGACTTCTAGGAGACGTCCAAAGCTTGAGGCCACCATCCTTCCCCCTCGAAGGCTCTCCTCTTCTGAAGTGCCCCAGCTTGGTGGATTCTACCTTCACCATCCCCTGAATAGGGCCCTCCTCCTGCCTGCACCACTGCCATGGCTGCTAGTGGGCATGCCACCTCCAGGCTCTCCCCATGGGAGTTATCAGAGGCTGTTACTCCAACCCTACTCAGCTCCAGTGGCTTCTTGGGGACATTCAAAGGCCTTTACAAGATGGCCCCCCTTTCTGGCCAGTCCCTTAAACCCTTTCCTGCTCCCCAACCTGGTCTCCCTGCTCTCCAGCGCCTGCCTTCCTCTTGGGGCTGCCCCCAAGCCTGGGATTCTCTCCTTCCTCCTCTCAGCCTCCCTGGCTTCCTGGTGTCTTCCCTGGACACTGCCTGGGTGGATCCTGGCAGTACGGGGTTTGCTGGTGGTCTCCCTAGACTTCCAGCTCCTCCAGGGCTGCTTTTTGACCCTCTTTGCTTCCCCAGAACAACGCCCAGAGACTGGCACACAGTAGGTGCTTCCTAAATGCTCTGCAGGGAAAAGGCCTGTGATAAAGGTCGGGAGGGGCCTCGGAGCACAGAAGGCAGAGCAGAGGATGCCGGCTGTCCGGGTGGGAGGGACCCAGTGGGAGCCCCAGGCACGAGGCACGAGGGGACCCACACAAGATGAGAGACAGGCAGAGAGACCCAGAGGGGGAGGGAGGCAGGAGGGGCTCAAGAGAGAGGACCAAGAGAAGGGAGAGAGAGGGAGGGCAGGGGTGGGGTGGGGGGGAGGGAGGAAGAGAGGGGGAGGGGGAGGGAAGGAGCGGAAGAGGGAGAGAGAAAGAGAGGGAGGGGGAGGGGGAGAGGGTGACAGAGAAACTTCTCCAACTTCCCAGTTGTGACTGTCCCCCCAGCCCCCACTGGCCCGGTCCACAATGGGGTCCCACAG
>NC_058133.1:24206527-24221105 GCF_016433145.1 Gracilinanus agilis | reverse complement strand
GAGGAAGAGAGGGGGAGGGGAGGGAAGGAGCGGAAGAGGGAGAGAGAAAGAGAGGGAGGGGGAGGGGGAGAGGGTGACAGAGAAACTTCTCCAACTTCCCAGTTGTGACTGTCCCCCCAGCCCCCACTGGCCCGGTCCACAATGGGGTCCCACAGAGGGGCTGACAGACCGACCCTCCTCTCCACCCCCAGCTCTGCTCTCGTGGCTCGGGGTTCTCCCGGCAGATCCGCGAGGCCCAGGCTCCCCGCACGCCCACGGCAGGCCGCGCCCCTCTCCAGCACTGTCCCGGAGGGTTTTACCTGGGTCCTGCACCCCAGTCCTCCTTGGTTCCGCCGCCCACCGCGGAGTTGCCGGGGCACGGTGACCCCGCAGGGGCAAGGCAAGAGTGGGCGCGGCGGCGGGGCGGCGCTGCGCAGGGTGGGGCTCCCCCACACCCCGCTCCCTCTTCCTGGCCCCTCCCCCCCGCCCTGGGCCTTGGGCTCCGGAGCCCCTCACTGCGCGCGGACGCTGGCCCCGGGCTGACCCGCGGGTTGGGTCCGAGCCAGCTTCGGACCTTTATCAGCTGAGGGACCCCAGAGCGAGTCCTGAAACGTGTGTGCCTGCTGGGGGTGAGCCTCCCACTCCCGCCCAGGGCCGCGGCCACTTAGGCAGCGCCGGTTGTGCCACGCGCCCGGGAGCCCAAGGGAGGCCCAAGGGAGGCCCGGGTCCGGTAGGGGGCGGACACTCGGCGGGGACAGGGCCTGCAGAAGCTGGTGGTCGGGGTGGCTGCTTCCCTAGGCTCACCTCGAGCTAGAAGGAGGTCAGCCCCGGCACCCACCTTCGGTTCCGAATGAAGGACAGCTCTGATATGCAAACAGCCTCTGCCAGGAACCGGGCACCCTGGGGGCTCCGAGACCCGAGGGCAGCGCGGGCCAAGTGGGGCAAACCACCTCCAGCTCCTCCGGGGCTCTGCCTGAGACAGCCCCGGGCCCCAGGGCCCAGCGCATACTGGGGGAGCTGGCCCCCGCCCACTCACTGCCTTTGGGCAACTCCCCCCGGGGGAGAGCCTAGGTCCCCCCTCCAGGGACTCGCTGCGCTCCAAGAGGCACCTCAGGACTCGGGGTCAACCCTTCCCCCTCACCCCCCACCCCCGTGGGTGTGCAGCCCAGAAAACAGCCACAGGAAGGCGAAGTCACCGGGCTCAGAAAAGGAAGTACCCAAAGGGGACTAGAATTGACTGCTGAAAGGCTGCCCTTCTGGACCAGAGCCCCGGTTCTAAAAGACGTGTTCCTAATTTACCAAAACTCAGTTTCCTCATCTGTAAAATGGGATAGAATGGGGACAAACTGAAGACCCCCTCACATTTGCTGGACCTTTGGCCTCTTCTAGCAGGCCCCATCTGTTCGGAAGGGCTTGGCTCTCTGAAAGTAAGTTTTAGGTGGTCCCTTGGTCCCCCTGTGGCTACAGGGGCAGGAGGGGTCCCTCAGAGCTATGTCAGAGAGGAGAGTCCATCCAACTCAGAAGAAGCAGATGGCCTCCCATTGAATGCTTTTTAAAAGGAGAAACCCCCTTTGGCTTTCTCCCCCCTCCCCATCACCCTCTCCCTCATTCTCTCTCTTCCTCCTTCCTTTTCTCCCCCTATTTTTTCTCTCTCAATCTCTCCTTTCTCTTTTTCTCTCTCTTCTATTTTCCTTTCTTCTCTTTCTCTTCCTTTTTTCTCTCACTCTCGATTTCTCTTGTCCTCTAAGGGGTAAAGGAGAGCATCCTCCCTCTCTTCAGCAGGAATGACGCCCTGACAGCTAGAGCTGGTGTTTGGCTAGGGAGGCTGAGCCTGGATCTCCAAACCCTTTGGGCTTCTTCCCTGAGTGTAGGTAACTGAGCCGGCTGTCTCCAGGCCGGGAGGCAGCCTTGTGAATTCTGGAGAGCAGGAGTTCGGTGGGCACCAGCTGCATTAGGGGAGCCCCCCCACACACACACCCCGTGGTGTTTGCCACAGGAGAGGGTGACCACCCAGAGCAGGAAGAGCCCCGGCAAGCCTGATTCAGCGGAGGCTTCGGACCTTGAAGCAGGGTCCGCAGGCTGGAGGAGAAGGTGACTGCGAGCTCGGCGAGCTCAGTGTGGGATGAAGTGTCCACCTCCAAGGAAAGAATCACAGTCATTCTGTTATGGCTGCCTGATCAAGTCTTTGCAGGGACTCTTGTGAGTCTTGTTCGTGTGGGGAAGAAAACCTCCCATGACTGAGTGAATGAATGAATGATTTAAAGATTTATTAGGCACAATCTGTGCTGGGCACTAGCGATACAATGGAAGTCGTGTGCTGGGGCTCGTCCTTAAGGATCACACCCTCTAATTAGGAAAAAGTGCAATAAGGCAGTTTGGCTGGGGAGGCTCCCACGTCCTAAGGGTGCATCGGAGACGTGGGCGGCAGGACCCAAGAGTCTGGATGGCAGAGCAGTGGTGCAGATGGTAAGGCCCAGGAGGCAGGGACAGGGCGGATGGAAGTCCTGATGGGCCTGCAGTTCACCAGAAGGTGATAGTTGATGACTCCCAGCTCAGGGGTTGGAGCAACCTCTGCTTGTTCTTCCTGCCCCAATGGGGCCAAGGTCAAGGGGGAGGGAGGAAGAGGAGGGATGGAGGGGAGAATTGACAACCTTTCCACTCTCCCTTGTTGGGGAAATCTTAGACAAGAGCCAGATCTAATATTTAAGTGATTTTCCCCAAAGATTTGAGGGCATTTGAGGAGGCTGTGTCTAAAGAGCCAAAAGGTGTGACAGAAGAGCCTGAGCCCTCCCTTTGGAGGCAGGACTGACTGGGATCAGCAAGATGAATCTAGAATTGAAGGTCCCCTTTGTGGACAAAGAGGGCAAATGCCCCAGCTCTGGTTTAATTGTGGTTGTTAGAGGCCAATGATGAACTAGAGATGTCTCACATAGGCAAATTTAAGCTGCACTTAAAGAAAAACCGACAATAAATATTAAAGACAAAACCAGAGAGGAGACAAGTTCACTGAGAACAAGGACTGTTTGTATCACCTGGCATGGGCTAGGTACTTAAGAGATGGTTATTGGATCAATCAATCAATCAATCAATCAGTATTTACTGATTGGTTGCTTAATAAGCTCCCAATGATGGGGCAGCTAAGTGGCTCAGTGGAGTAAGAGCAGGTCTGGAGATTGGAGGTCCCAAGTTCAAATATGACCTCAGATACTTCTTAGCTGTGTGACTGTGGGCAAGTCACTTGACTCCAATTGCCTAGCCCTTACTGCTCTTTGCCTTAGAACCAATACATTGAACCATACACTGATTCTAAGACAGAAGGCAATGGTTTTCAGAATAAATAAATAAAATGAGTTCCCAATGAAAGCGATCCCAAAGTAGAATGATCTGTGGTTTCTCCTCTGGAGATTTTCAGCAGAGGGCGAGTGAATGCCCATTTCTCCTGTGTGTAACATGGCAAGTAGTATGCTAAACTGGAAATCAGGAAGACCTAGTTTCAGATCCTGCTTCTGAAGCTTACTGGCTCTATAATCCTGAGCAAACCAGGAGTCACTGTTTCTTCATCTCTAAAATGGGGATAATAATACCTTCCATAATTACCCCACAGGGCCATTGGGAGGGCTATATGGAGATCCTGGACGGACTGTGCTTTGTTAAATCTTAAGCTGTTCTTTTTTTAATTATTGTAAACTTGATAGACATCAGCAAACATGCTAGTTTATGACAAATACCAATTAGAGGAAAAAAGCCTACTTACGAAAACGTGACTCCATTACATAGAACTCATTAAAAAATATACATTTCAAATATAAGTTGGTGATTCCAGCACTGCCCTGCTTGTCTGTTCCCTTCTGAGCTTCCTTCTGTTCTCTTCTGTTTATTTTTTGATCATTCATTGAAGCCCTTTTCTTGTTTAAGGTACTTCTATTTCTAACCCCCCCCACACACTGCCTTTCATTTCTTTTCCTCACACACCTCACACAAAACCAGTCCATACGTTGGCTTTATTGATAAATGGATCTCTTTGTGCCCATTGAGTTCCTCTCCTCTCAGCTAAGAAGCAGGAGGCGTGCTTCATCCTCATTATTCTGGAGCCACTGCATGGATCCCAATTCTATGAGTCTTCCTAGCTGTTTTCCTTTAGAATGTTTTCGCTATCTGCACTGTTCTTCTGGTTCACTCGTGTCTCTCTGCAGGTTCATACAACACCTCCCAGATTTCTCTGAATCTGTCTTTATCATCTTCCTCCCAGACCTACAATACTCCATTAAATCATGTACTATGATTTGTTCAGCCATTCCCCCAATGGATAGGCATCCCCTTTGTTTCCAGTTTCTGTTACCACAAAATGTGTTTGTATATACAATTCCTTTTTCTCTTTCTTGGATCTTTTTGTGGTATAGGTCCAGTAGTGTTGTGCCTGAGGGCATAGCTCCAAATTGTTTTCCAGAATGTCAGGAGAAAACTACAGCTCCACCAACAATGTATTTGTGTTACTGGTTTCCTGCAATTTATCCAACCCTTGTCATGTTCCTTACTTTGCCATCTTTGCTAATCTGATAGGTGCTGAGGTGAGATCTCAGAGTTTTAAAAAAAAAATTCATTTCAATAATGATCAGGAACTTTGTTTTCAATAGTTTCTTCTTTTGAGAACTGCTGTTCCTGTCCTTTCACCATTTATCTAATGGGGAGCACTTCAGAGCACTAGGTGAATGTCACTTATAGGTATTAATGGAGGGAGCCACATTCAGGTTTGAATGGGCCAGTTTGGCATCTAAGATCCCTTCTAAAGTGAGCTCATAAGTGTCAACCTGCTCTGTGCCCATAAAGCGAAGGAAATGTGAGCTCTTATCGTTATACTGACCTGTCTTTATTCACCAAGTCCTTACTGAGTTCTTGCTGTGTGCCTAGTACAGGGCGAGGCACGGTGGGAAATCGAGAAGGCGCTGGCTCTTACTGGGATGGGGCTTATGGCTTACAAAGCACTTCCCTCACAATGGCCCAGTGAGGCCGGGAATGTGAGTTATTATTATTCCCATTTTACAGTCCCTCCCCAAACAACCTATGTTCCTTGAGGGCAGGGCCATCTCCTTTTATCTTTGACTCTCTGGTGCCCAGCAAAGAGTCTGGCACATAGTTGGAGCTTAATTAATACTATTGATTGAGTTATATCCAAAGTCACAGCTATACAGTTTATTAATATAGTACGTGTGTGTGTGTAACGTGTGTGTGTGTGTGTGTGTATGTCTCCTTTGGGGTTCTCTCAACCCCAATTCAGATGTATCTCCTCAGGGCTTCAGGGTAACCCCAAGAAGTTGGGGTGATTCCTAATTACTATAGGCTCAAGCCCCTACCTGGGATTCCCCTACAGCAGGGGTCAGCAACGTATGGCTCTTTTGAGGGCCAGATATGGCTCTTTCTGCAGGAGCCATTAAGTCCATTTTTTTTTAGGCTCTGTTACAGGAGCGGCACGGTGAGCACTACACGGCTCTCATGAAATTACATTTTAAAAAATGTGGCGTTTGTGGCTCTCACGGCCAAAAAGGTTGCCGACCCCTGGCCTACAGTATCAACCACCTGTTATCCTGCTCCAATATCATTTGCCAGAGCAGCTAAATGGCCCAGTGGATAGAGTGCTGGGCCTGGAATCATGAAGACGCTTGGGTTCAAATCCTGCCTCAGATACTTACTAGCTGTGTGACCCTGGCAAGTCACTTAACCCTGTTGGCCCAAGTTTCCTCATCTGTAAAATGTGCTGGAGAAGGAAATGTTAAACCATGCTGGTATCTCTGCCAAGAAAACCCCAACTAGGGTTTTTTTTTTTTTAATATGAGCATTCTCTTACAATAAAAGCTAATCTGGAAATAGGTTTTGCATGATAATACACGTAAACTCCAGATTAAAATGCTTACCATCTCCAAAACAGGGGACAGAAGGGAGGGAAGGAGGAAGACAATTTAGATCTTATATTTTTGGAAAATGAATGTGGAAAGGTGTTACTACATGTAGTTGGGAACCAAATAGGGGTGAAGAGTCAGACAAAACTGACCAGCAGCAGATCACCGACCAGCCTTTGTATCTCCCTGGTATTATGAACCAGGTGAGAATCCCTCAAAAATATCGATAGACAATTAGCATCAATTCATTTTTGCCAAGAGATATTTACTGAAAAGATACTGTAGGAACAAGGTCTTCCAAAACAGGGCAGGGGAATGGAGGAGGCACCCTCTCCATCCACACTGATTTGTTCCCTGGGAAGAGGAAATTCAAACTCAAAGTGGTGGCTAGAAAACATCTCCACCGCTCTGCCAAGTTGAATTGAATTGATTAATCCTCCCCCCCTGCAGCCCAAAGGCCAAATTAAAGGTCCACGTGAAAGTTGCCACCTAGCAACACAATATCCAATCTGTTTCCTGATAGTAATGCCTGCATTGATATAGAATTCTAAGGTCTGAAAACTATTTATATACATGATCTCATTTGCTCCTCAGAATAAGCCTGTGAGGTAGAAATGATTATTACTATATCCATTTGATAGATAAAGACAATGAGGCTCAGAGGGTTAAATGACTTGCCTAAGGTCACATGGTTAAGTTGTCCTGCCTTTTGACCCACTTATACCACTTCTAGACTGATACCCCAAAGAAATCAGAGAAAGAGGATGAGAATCTCTATGTGCAAAAATGTTTAGAGAGTTCTTTTCTTGGCAGCCCCAAACTGGAAACTAAGGGGCGCCCTCCTACCCGAGGATGGCTAAACAAACAGTGGTATGTGGATGTAATGGAACAGGATTGTGCCATGAGAAATGATGAAACAGACAATTTCAGAGGAAACTGGGAGGACCTTTGTGAGCCAAAGTGGAGAGAAGTGAGCAGAAATAGAACAATTTAGATAATGACAACCACATTGGAGAGAAAAACAGCCTCGAAAGACTTCAGAACCCTGATCAATGCAAGAGACCAAAAGAATGAAGATGAAATGTGCCACTTACCTTCAGTGTCTGAGAGGTGATGAACTTAAAATGCAGAGAGAGAGACAGAGACAGACACACACACAGAGGGACATGGCGAGAGAGGGCAAGAGACAGAGAGGGAGATAGCGACAGAGACAGAGTGGGAGAGAGACACAGAGAGGGAGCCAGAGAAAGGGAGGCAGAGAGATGGATGTGGACCTTGGCTAGTGGGGGACTATGTGGTTACATATTGAGGGCTTTATTTTTTGTTTGTTTTCTAAATTCCCTCAGTAAGAAGAGAATCAGCATTTATACAACTCCTACTATGTACCAGGGACTGTGCTCATCACTTTTCAATTATTATCTCATTTGACTGCCCCAACCACCCTGGGAGGTAGGCCCTGTTATTATCCCCATTTTACAGTTGAGGAAACTGAAACAAACAGAGGTTAAGTGACTCTCCCAGAATCACACTGCTAGTAAGTGACTGAGGATGGATTTGAACTCAGGTCTTCCTGAATCCAGGCCCAGTTGCCACAATGACAGGAAAAGGAAGAAGGGGTAATGGGTGTGACAGATTAGTTTTTTAAAAAATACTAAATTGAAAAAATAAAAAAAAACTATTTTCAAAAATAATGCATAAGTATCTCAAGCAGGATTCAATCCCTTTCATAAAGGAGTGGCTGCTGCCTTCAGAGCTATTTTTTTAGATCCATTTATGTGATTTCACTGGTGTGAGGAATCCCTCACAAACAGCAGGCCAGCCCCTGCTCTGCCTCTGAGAATCAGTGAGTTGCCTGGGCCTCAGAGAGGTTTAGTGACTTGCTCAGGAACCTCCCTGGAGTCCTCCTGATGCCAAGGCCAGCTCTCTGTAAACTAGGCCACACTGCTTGATAATATACATTTCTTTAACACTTTCGGGTGTACAAAATGCTTTCTTTACAACCACTCCATAAGGTAGGTAATAAACATCATTTCCCATTTAAGAGATGAGGAAACTGAGGCCGAGAGGAAGTGGCCAGCTTGTTGTCATAATCTAAGTGACAGAGCCTGGAGAGAAACCATTTTCACAAGCAGTCATAGAAAGGCTGGAGCTCATGTCCAGGGACTTAACTCTTTGGCCCGCTGGAACAAGCCAGCCACGGGCCTTACAAGGTGGTTTTCACCTTGTAGATACACAGGCCTCAGTTCCCCTTAGTTAGGAATCTGCTATCCTACAAACCCTTTTGGCCTCTACACCATTTTAATTAGCTGAGCTCAATTAAGCTTTAACTGTGTGAGCTAATTAGCAGCCATGAACACTGCTGCTTGACAGAGATGTGCACGAATCCCTTAGATAGCAGTTCCTCTGATCACACTCCAAAGAATGGTGAGGCTCCACAGGTAACCCTCCACTCATCAGATCTGGAGTGAGATCGTCTCATCTAACCCTGTCATTTTATAGATGGGGAAACGGAGGGTCAGAGAAATCCTGCAGGAAACCATGAGGCAGAATTTGAACCTAGATCTTTGGACCCCAGTCCCACATTTTCCCCCTGTATGTACTTTGCAGATTCGGTATTCATCAGTGAAACATTTATTGAGCCCCTTCTATATCAGAAGCATCTAGTGTGATTTAGAGAAGTGTCAAACTCCAATAGAAATGGGGCCACTAAACCATACACAGAGATCCCTGCTGGCTGCATAGTGACTTAGAAAACCACATGAAGGGCAGTTAGCTGTCTCAGTGGATAGAGCCAGGCCTGGAGAGGGGAGGTCCTGACTTCAAATCTGGCCTCAGATACTTAGTGGTGTGACCCTAAGCCAGTCACTTAAACACCCCACTGTCAACCTCATAGGACACAGTTTTAAATCCCTGCCTGGCATGGTTCAGTTCTGTCCTCCATTAAATGAGAGGGTTGGACTAGATGGCCTCTGTGGTCCTGCCCAGGATAAGCAGATGACCTGAAACCTTGACCTGAAACTGTATACATCAATCAGCCTTGGATACTCCTTCCTTCCCCCCCTTCCTCACCTCTCTCCATCTTGCAGCTCTGCTTGGTTTGAACTACATGGAACAAGGTGTTCCCTGGTGTTATCCCTCTCATTTCCTTGGGTGTGTTGTCTTGCCCCATTAGAGAATAAGTCCCTTGAGGGCAGGGACTATCTGTCTTTTTCTTCTATTTGTATCCTTGGTGCCTGGATCATAGTAGGTGCTTACTAAATGTTTATTGAATTGAATTGGTCCTTCCAAACACTATGGTCGTAAGTAATTTCCAAAGGTCTCTTCCACCTCTAAGGCCTATGATCCCAATTGGCTCCCTACAAAGAAACTCCTTCTAACAATTATACTTGACGATCCCTGTTCTGTGGTGGAATCCTTGGGCTTCAATATCTCTTACATTAAAATGATCAGTCTTTTTTTTTTTTTTTTAATTAAAAAAACTTAACCAAACAAAACCTCTAATAGAGGAAATAATCCTATATTCCCTACCACGGGAATAAAACTATTGAGAGCATAGTTTCGGGTTACAGGGGGCATTCATTTTATTCATGATTCTCTTCTCCAGTCATCAAAGATTGACTCTCACAGCTACCTGAATATACACTCCCCACAGTAGGAAAATAAAAGGGAGAAGGAGAGAGGAAACAGGATTCCTTCTTTCTCGCCTCTAGCTTGAGTTGCCCTGGTGCTGAGCTCCCAGGTCTGCCAGTCTGGAGTTGTACGGGACTCTGGTTGCTTGAAGGTTAAACCATAAAAACCGTGTCCTTTATCTGAGTGCCCTTCAAGGATGTTCTGATGGGCCCCCTCATTTTGTGATGATACACCTTGGAGCTTCTCCTAGTCATCAGTTTGTGCTGTAAACCATAAAGGTCAATGGCCCTTTCTAAGAGAACAGGAAATTGCCTCATTTTCTTTCAAAAAAACCACTACCTATCTCAGAGATAATAGACCCGTAAGTGTCCTTCATTGATCATTCCAAGTATCCAGCATGCAAATGAACAGGAGAAGGGATGCAGAGGGAGGAAGGCTTAAATGGTTAAAAATTCACAAAAGTTTACCAATTTCTGCAAATGTCCTTTGAGTCAAAAAAAAGTGCTGGCTAGTGCCAGGAGACTTGGGTTCAAGGCCCAGCACTGACCACATACTCATTAGGGAACTCTGGAGCAATTCACTGTTCTCTGTCAGCCTCAGTTTCCTCATCGGTAAATAAAAACACCAATCCTGACACAACCAACGCCTCACAGGGTTGTTGTGAGAAAAGTCCTTTGTAAACTTATAAGTGTCCTGGCACCAAGAGCTTCATTCTCACTAAAATGTGGAGGGAGTCCACGATTAGTGTTATAATGCTGGTAGATTCTCATCTCTGTTGATTCTGCTCAACATTCTCTGAGCTTCTCCTTTCAGAGCTCCCTCAGGAACAGGCAGGGAGAATACAGCTTGTACCTGATATTCTGCCAACATCGCCATGCCATCAATGGACGGCAAGAAACAAAGCAAGGCCAGAACAACTGTTTGAGAACACAGAGCATATATCCCTACTGACTTTCCTCCAAGGGGTTGGAATCATCTTACAGACAGGATCTCATTTGTGGTCACTGCATTCCCTTGAGGTAGGCAGCAAGTCACTATTATCAAGAAAACAAGATTTGAGGTTTCACAGCAGCAATGAGAGCTGAGGGCAGAAACACTGAGTAGGAAGTTAGAGGACTGGCTCTCTCATCCTGGCTCCATACCTTCCATGTAGTTAACCTGTTAACATGGCTAAGCATTATAGAGGCTAAAAATTAATATTTTCATATTGGAGGTTCATAATCCAATAGCTTGGCCTCATGAATCAAGAGAAAATGAACTCGGGATCTTAGGCCAGTCTAATTTAGAGCTAAGGGCTCCAGGGGAAGCTTCTTTTTGGTCTCCCATCTAATTGTCTCAACCTTCCAGTTGGCTTTGAGTAGGAAGTCTTGGCCTTCAAGTTGAAGACCAAGAATTGACTGCCATGAGCGTATTCCTCAAGTTCTGTTGATTTAAAGAATAGCAGGTAAACAGTTAGTGGAGAAAGAAATTTCTTTCTCTTTATAAGAACGTGTGATGTTTACTGAAGGAGTGTTGACTGGATGATGAAACCTTGCTCTCCTAATTAGCACCTCCCTTCCATCAGCTGCATGGCTTCCAGAGAACAGTATGCTGGAACATGATTGTGAAAGGACCCAGCAAGGATCAGAGACTGTGCATTTAGACAGTTTGTACTTTACGTAGCAAATCGATCACTCCTTGTTTGCTAAGGAATACCACCTCATTGCTGCTCTGACACCAAACCTCAAAATGGCAAGGCTGTTCCAAGGCTCTCTTGCCAGCTACCACAACAAAGGGGTAACCAAGTTTGTTGGCATCTTTCAATCTGTTTCCAATGGTCAAATGTGTCCTGTCATCAAGCAAGACCTCCCCCTGCAGCTGGGGCAAGGCCTCTGTGATATCGTCATATAGGGTCCCCGTCAACTCTATTCCCATTTCTTCCTTGCTGCCCTTTTTGGGAGGAATAAGGCATACTTGGTAAGGGGCAAGCAGACCAGGCCAGCGGATACAGTCTTCCATGGAAAGCACCTCGATGGCTGCAGCTAAGATGCGGGTCACACCTAACCCATAGCACCCCATCTCTAATAGCGAAGGCTTGCCCTGAGCATTGATGAACTCAGCATTGAATACAGATGAATACTTGGTGCCCAGATAAAAGGTGTGCCCCACTTCAACCCCTTTGGTTTCTGTCAGTTTCCCTTGGCACACAGGGCAATTTGGATGCCTGGGATCCAGCGTCTCAACATTGGCTGTGAAGCTGCAATTGGAGCAGACCGCAAGTACGTCTTCCCCGATGTTCAAGGGGAGCTGAAACTCGTGAGACATCGTCCCACCGATGCTCCCCACGGCTGCCTGGACCCTCACAAACTGAAGCCCGAGCCGAGTAAACACTCTGCCGTAAGCTTCACATACCAGCTCATACGTCTGGTGAGCAGCTTCAGAAGAGCAGTCAAAGGTGTACATGTCCTTCATGTAAAACTCCCGGCCTCGCAGGAGGCCAAAGCGGGGTCTGGGCTCATCCCGGAACTTACGTGTGATCTGATAAAGAAGGTAGGGAAGCTGCTTGTGGGACAAGGTCTTGTGAGAGGCTATCAGGCTGGTGATGACTTCCTCGTGGGTTGGTCCCAAACAATAGTCTTTGTTATGGCGATCCTGCAGCCGAAAAAGCTCTTTGCCCATCAGATCCCACCGGTCAGTGGCTCTCCAGAGTTCGGCTGAGCTCAGAGTGGGCATGTCAAGCTTCTGCCCACCGATGGCCTGCATCTCGTGGTCTATTACCCTGACCAGCTTCTCCATGGCTCGAACGGTATAGGGCAGGTAGTGGTAACAGCCAGGACCAGCAGGCTGAATCAGCCCGGTCTGAAGCATCAGCCTTTGGCTCTTACAGGTCACTTCGGCAGACTTGTCCTCTAGTCTGACCACTTGATTTTCCCGGAGGTTCTGAGGCTGGAAAAAATGAGACAGCAGCAGGCGTTTTGCTCTGCCTGGAGGGTGATGGTAAAGCCTGCAAGGGGGATGCTGTGACCACTGGCAAATGGCCCACAGTACACGGGGAAAGCCCCTCCATCTTCTCAGAAGCCCTTCCATGCCAACCCAGGGCAGGAACCACTCAGATCTGTGAGGAAATGAGTTGTGTGCCATTAGGGCCAGATCATCTGCATCACTGGGCTGTTGGGAGAAAGTGGGCTGTTCTTAACCTAATGATGGCGTCTAATAACCTATTTTCTTTCCTTCTAATTCTTTCTGGTTCAAGCAAGACCCCTCCCTCTCTCTTCCCTTTCATAGAGCTATAAGAAGTCTTCTTTCCACAGATCTAATTTCTTCCTTTTTCTTATTGGCCTTCCCTCTCATTTAAATTTATACTGTGGTCCCACAGAGAATGTAGGGGGTGGGAAGTGCATCAGCACAACAAAGTGGCTAGAGGGCAGGCTCTGGAGGCAGGAGGACCCTGAGGCAGTAATCCCCGCAGGCCCACAGACCCCACATAGATCACTTAAAACGTCCCAGGCAGCAATTTCGAACTATAAACCAAACGGTGGGAGTAGTTCCTCATCACAAGACCAAGCCAAGCCAAGGGCAAAAACTAGTCCACGGTCTGCGCTGGGGGAGGTAAGGGTACAACCAAGTTAGGTTTGAGATAGGAATGAGGGCCGGAAGGTGCCTGAAGCTTCTCCAGGGCGCCCCTCTGCTTACTTGGGAGAGGACCTGCCTAATTCACACCACGGATGAATCGCTCACCTGCTCCCTGCCTCAGTTTCCCCATCTGTGGAATGGGAGTTGGGGCGAAGCACCGCGCCGCCCTGCCCTCTTGAGGGGAGGAGCCAAGGCACGGGGTGGTGGAGGGTGGCACGGAAAGGGGTGCGGCTTACTGGGACAGGGGCCCTCCTGCTGACCAGACGTCCCCGCCAACCCCAAGCTCCACTATTCTCTCTTTATCCAGCTGCCCCAGGTCCTTCCTAGTGCTCCGCCCCCAAGACCCCACGCACCCACGCCCTCACCCACCGGATTGCCGTAAGACCAGCCGCTCCGAACCCGAGGACGCAAGCGTGGCTTGGGAGGCGGGGCCTGCCTAAGCGGGAAGGCTCGAGCTCCCGTCTGCCTCCCACGGCACAGCCAGCCAATCAGAAGGCCGATCACAAGAGAAGCGCCAAGCCCCTCTAGCACGCGGTGAAAAGGCCGGGATGGGTGGGGGGAAGAGAAGAGCAGAGACGCCCTGACTCTTACCGGAACCATAGAGCCGGTGGAGGGAGGGTTTTATGTCAGGCTCCACCCCCCCCCGGAAGTCGCTTCTAGGCAAGCGGAGGTCTTTATCGATGCTCCCGGTTGGTCTGAGAATCAGGCTGCCCCGCCCCCTTCAGGGCTGTATGCAAAGTGGGAGAGGCCGCACCATGCCCACGGCGGGTGGCCCCAGAAGCTTAGGCTTCGAGCCTGGCCTCTGATAGAATTTTTTTTCTCCGTCAGAAAAACAAAACATAATCTGTCCACAAATCTCACGATTTGTACAAAGCTAGAAATGATCATTAAAATGTGACACTAAACCCTGGGAAGCAAACTATCAGGAAGACCTCAATTCAAATTTAGCTTCTGGCACAATTTTCCTCATCTGTAAAGTGGGCAAATGATAGCCCCCCCCCCCCCCCCCCCCCCTCCCTCGGAGAAGCGTGAGGATAACATAAGATCATCTCTGTAAAGCCCAGCGCCTGGCACACGGCAAATACTTAGCAAATAAGCTCGCCTCCTTACTTGGCAAGTAAACGGAACGTTTGCTCACAAGTTTTGGAAGCTCTTTATGTTTTCTTATAACAGAAATTCATTTAGATCAGTTCAATTTATATCTGAAGTTATGGTCATCGCGGGCGGGAGCATCGAACCCCCAAAACTGCAGCAGTGCTTCCGGCAAACTAAGCAGGGAAATGCCTTTGCTCCCTTCTGTCCTTGGGACTCCCAACGCAAAACATCTGAAAACTCCTATAAGACCCCGAGAGATCGAGAGATCGTCCACCTTGGATTGTCCTTTACTTGGACAGAGATCCGCCTCCTCCCTCAGCGTCATCAAGTTGTAGCTCAGACACCCATCTGCCCCCTAAACTAGGAGG
>NC_058133.1:24195898-24204046 GCF_016433145.1 Gracilinanus agilis | reverse complement strand
TTCTTCCTTCCTTCCTTCCTTCCTTCCTTCCTTCCTTCCTTCCTTCCTTCCTTCCTTCCTTCCTTCCTTCCTTCCTTCCTTCCTTCCTTCCTTCCTTTCTCTCTTTCTCCTTCCTTCTCTCTGTCTCTGTCTCTCTCTCATTCTCTGTCTCTCTTTTCATTGATTAGAAGCCACTGCCATCATGAATAAAGAGCCACCCAGGGGCTCAAATCCTACCCTGCCTCTGACCTCTCCTGGCTGAGTGATCTGTCCCTCATGCCATCTCATAGTACATTCTACTTTACGTATCTTTAGAGAGTCTATTTTGCACTATACAAAGGTCAGAGAATCTTGGATTTTGAGCTTATGGGTCATTGAGTTTAATCCCTTCATTTTTACAGGTGAGGAAACTGAGGCTTAGATAGTGTAAATGACATTTGGCTAGTAATGAAGTAGAGAAGTCAGGATTTGAATCTAGCTCTTCCACTGCATAGAAATGGGCAATACTTGGATTGGACTGGCTGGTGCTGGCCATCTGGGAAGAAGGAGTCCAGGGCCCCATGCCACTCAAGACTTTTGAGGCAAATCTCCCCGGAGGGAGGGACAGCAGAAGAGAGATAAGCTTAAGGTGTCATTAATCATCATTACACTAATTGCTATAGGATTAGGGGTTTCACAAGGCACCTCCTAGGAGGCTTCTGGGTACCTAACGAGGTATGACAGCAGGTCCCCTAGAGGTCTGGGTGGGTAGGGAAGCTCAGGAGTTTTCTCTGCTGTATTGAAAAAATAACCACCTACTACTCCATCCTACCCTCTTTGGCTCACGCCCTCAGTTTCCCTTAACAACCCGAGGCCCCAAACTGCCTGACACAGATGTCCCGGGAGGCCACACACTCTTCCTGGCCCTGCCAGTTTCTACAACAACTGGAGGAAGAACTCGTATGTCTAAAAGCCCTTTAAAAATAGGCCGAGGACTTTCCTCAAAACGGCCCATGGGAGGCAGATTGTCCGAGGGCGGTAGAATCACAGAATGTCCCACTTAGAAGGGCCCCCCGAGGTTATCTAGTCCAACCCAGGCCTGCACAAGAATCCCCACTGCCACAAGCACCATCAGCTTGAAGAGCTCTCATGATGGGGAGCTCACTACTTCCCCAGGAAGCTCGTTCTCCTTTGGGACAGCTTTTATTTTGGGGAGATGTTTGCAGACGACAAACCTAAATCTGTTTGCTGGCCTTCCACCCGTTCTTAGGTTTGCCTAAGCGGACCGAGGCTGATGATCCATCTGCCATGCGATAGCCCTTCAAGCTTTTTCTTGTCCCAGCTAGACGCCCTGGTTCTTCCCTCTCTGACACAGTGTCCTAGACCGGGTCAAGGCAAGGCAGAGCCCAGGGCAGCGTTCTCCAGCCCATGCCTACCTTGTCAGTCAGCCAGTCACCAAGTCTTTATTAAGCACTTACTGTAAGGCAAAAGCCATAGTCCTGGGGGCAGCTGGATGACTCAGTGCATTGAAAGTCAGACCCAGAGATGGAACTTCCGGACCTGGGTTCAACCTTCAGACACTCCCTAGCTGGGTGACCCTGGGCAAGTCACTTAACCTCCATTGTCTAGCCCTGACCGCTCTTCTGCCTTGGAACCAAGACACAGGATTGATTCTGAGCGGAAGGTAAAGGGCTAAAAAAAAAAGCCATAGACCTCGTCCTCAAGCATGCCAACAACATGGATGCGTGCATGTGGGAGGCAATCCGGGGGGGCGTCTCTGGGGAGGGGGACGGAACAAGGGAAGGCATTTGAGCTGAGTCTTGAAGGAAACAGGGAATTGGGAGAGGGAGGTGAGGGGCGAGCATTCTAGGCATGGGGTCCAGCGGAGGACAAGGGCAGGGCAGGGCAGGGCAGGGTCCGAGGGTAGCAAGGCTCCTGGGGAGGAGAGCATTTTGTAAGTTCTAGAACGTATAGAAAGGTGAGCGATCGGGGGAAGAAATGTGATGACCTTCGAGTCTGGGATCCGGGTTCAAATCCCAGTTGTCACTTACCAGCTGAATGTTGTTGTCATTCAGTCATTTTTTAATCATGTTGGACCCTTTGTGACCCTATTTGGGGTTTCCTCGGCAAACATACTGGAGAGGTTGGCCGTTTCCTTCTCCTCCACTCATTTCACAGATAAAGAAATGGAGGCGAACAGGGTGAAGTGACTTGCCCAGGGTCACCCAGCTTGTAAGTGCCTGAAGCTAGATTTGAACTCCAGGCATAGCATTCAGTCCATCATGTGTGTCACCACCCAGCTGCCCAACTAGCTGTATGAATTTCTTTCACCGAGCCTCAGTTTCCTCATCTGTAAAAAGGATGTTATACAACTTTCTTAATAGAAGGAGATGAGAAAGAAGATACCACCTAAATGGGGCTGAGAGCAGCCTGGAGAGGGGAGCCAATATATGATGGAAAGGAGCCAAGAGGATGCGGGTTCCAATCCTGCCTTTTGTCTCTACCTCGGTGTGACACCGGGAGAGTCACTTTGCCTCCCCTGTGACGCCGGCTCACTCTTTGGTGGCTGGAGAGAGTTTCCCTGCGTGATGAAACCACGGCCCGGAACTCTCCCTCCCGCCTTTGGGCCTCCCCAGCCTGCGCTGGGGCTGATCGCTAAGACTTCGGCCAGCTCTGTTGGCTCTATGAGTAGAGCAAGTGGGTTTAGTGTCCGTTTATTCCCTGCCTGACAGAAAAGAAGCTGCCCCCGAGCAGCCCGCGTTCCAGCAGGCGAGCCAGTCTAAGAGCCGGCGCTCCCAAGGGGCCGGGCAAGAGCAGAAGCGGGAGGAAGCTGGCGGCCGGCCTTCCAAGGTCTCTCGGGGTCCCAGGAGGCAGAAGGAAGGAGGGGGCGCCTCTGAGGCTCAGGGGGCCACCTGGCCGGCTAGCTGGAGTCCAGGATCCTGCAGGAAACCGCCAGGGCCCGACCAACGGGGCCCAGAAGGCCTCGAAGGCTCCTCGGCCAGGTCTGTCTGGCCCGGCCACCCTCTGTAAGCCTTGGAGGGCGCTCAGGATCCACCATCTGGACAAGTTCCAGTTCGTCGGCCCAGCTAAAAGGCGGTGTCGGGCCTGTCTCGGGCCTGTCTCGGGGCCTGTCTCGGGGCCTGTCTCTCAGGGCCGTCTCCAGGCCTGTCTCAGGCCCGTCTCCAGGCCTGTCTCGGGGCCTGTCTCAGACCCATCTCCGGCCCGTCTCAGACCCGTCTCAGGCCCGTCTCCAGGCCTGTATCGGGACCTGTCTCTCAGGGCCTGTCTCAGGGCCTGTCTCTCAGGGCCTGTCTCAGACCCGTCTCTGGCCCGTCTCAGACCCGTCTCTGGCCCGTCTCAGACCCGTCTCCGGCCCGTCTCGGGCCTGCGCGTCCTGTGCAGGGGCTCAGCAGGAGAGGGAGCGCTCGCTCAGCTTGGGCTTCGTCCAGCCGCCGCCCATGCTGTCGAAGAGCAGCCGCACCAGCCGCAGCCTGCCCTGCGCCACCATGGCCTTGGAGAGGGCCAGCACCTCGGCCTGGTGGCTGCGGCACACCCGCTGCAGCTCGTGCCGCACGCGCTCTGCCGGGTACTTGCCCTGGGCTTTGCCCACCCACAGGTCCACCTCCCGGCCCAGCTCTCCGGCGCTCAGCCGGGCCTGGCCCAGCAGGGCCAGCAGGGTCTCGAGGAGGCAGCGGAAGGCCTCGGTGTGGCGGGAGCCGCTCTCCTCCAGCTCCACGGCCCGCTTGAAGCACTCCACGGCGTTGGGCTCCTCGCCCTTGATCCGCAGGCACTTCCCTCGGAGCAGCTGGAGCTCGGGCAGCGTCTCCCCCATGTCGTACTCCATGGCTTTGGCGAAGAAGACCAAGGCCTTGTTGAGGGCCGCCTCGTCCACGGCCATCAGCTCCTTCACAGCATCCACCCCCATGTAATAGTAGACCTGGGGAGAAGGGAGGGAGAGCCGGAGCGGGGGAGACAGAGAACTGGATTTAGAGCTCAGGTCTTCCTGCCTGACCCTCGTGCTCTTTCACTGAGCCATTAGCGGGACAGGCTGACTCTGGAATCCTAGAATCTTAGGTTTCGAGCTGGAAGAGTGGCTTGTTCCACCGCCATGCTCCTACCCAGGCCAGAGAGATGTCAAGGTCATCCCTACGTATAGACTAAAGTTTAGAGCGCTTAAGCCACACAGGCAGCAACTTCCACACTGGGATTTGTTGTGAGGGTTTATTTAGTCATTTATTGAGCGATAGTGTTGGACCTAGCAGGAAGGGCTGGAGCATTCCAAGATGGAATGAAGGAGCAGGAAGTAGGGCTTGTGCTCTGGGAGAGACTCCATTAGGGGTTGGCACAAACTGTGGCGAGCCCCGGGAGATCTCAGACCTGCATCCCGATTTCCTGGGATCCTGAGTGGAGGTGGCTTCCAGCAAGTGGACAAGACCTGCAGAGCTGCACCAAGTGGAGGAGGGGTTTGGGATCTGGTGGGCAGCACCTCAAGCACTCTCTCTACCTGGGTACCTTGGACCACCTTGGCTCTTGGCATCCTGTGATCATCCTTGGATAACCGTGAGAACCCCCAAAGCCACCCTCAGGCCCTTTAGCTGTGCTGGTCAAACCTGGCTGGAACCAGGTTTGAAGCAACCTTCCCAGTGACTCCAGTACTGCTCCTTTGGGCCCTGCCTGGCTTAGGTCAATTAGATTAGAGAAGTCAAGTCCTCCCTTTGCCCCTGTGGTTTGCCCCTGTGCAGAATCCCTTATTCCCATCTTTTATTTAGTTACTCACAATTAAACTGTTAAAAACCTTTACCTTGCCTGCTGGTTCCATAGACCCTGGCCTAGGGTGAGCTGGGTGACCATTAGCCCAACTGCCATTCTTGACAGTTACAAGCTTAGCAGTGAACTCTGGTCTCCCTATCCTGGTTGGTCCTGTCTCTCCTTCAACCCAGTGTGGACCCACAAACCATTTAGATCACATTTTAATATCCCTGGTGCCCCGTCTTTTACAGATTTGAACTGAGGACTTTGCTATTGCAATCCAGAGCTCTTTCTACTGATCTATGATGCCTCTCTAGAGGCTGAGCAGTGAGCTCCCCGTCACTGGAGTTACCTAAGAAGAGGTGAGATGGTCACTCACTGGGGTTGCTGGAGAGTGTCAAGGTAGCTTCTGAGATCCCTCCCAAAGCTGATAATACTCTCACCTTCAGCTTCCTCATGTTTTATTAAAATGTAAATAAAGAGGGGTAGCTGGGTAGCTCAGTGGATTGAGAGTCAGCCCTAGAGACGGGAGGTTCTGGGTTCAAATCCGGTCTCAGACACTTCCCAGCCGTGTGACCCTGGGCAAGTCACTTGATTCCCATTGCCCACCCTCCCCACTCTTCTGCCTTGGAGCCAATACATTGAAGCTAAGGGCTTTAAAAAAAATGTAAATAAAGAGGCCCTGTCTTAGTATCATTTGCTTGGGGCAGGCAGTGCTGCCTCAGAGCCAGGAAGCTCCAGGAGCCGAGACCTCGGCGGTGCGGCCCAAGCGAGGGCAGGTCCCAGAATCTTTGCTCCTATTTCAGACAATTCTCCTTCGCAGAGAAGGGGAGGGGCGGGAGACCCCTGGCTACTGGCTCACCTGACCAATGTCCAGGTAGGTCTTCAGGCCTGGGCACACCTTGACCACCTCCTCCAAGTCAGCCCTGGCCACAGTGAGGTGATTCCTGTCCGGCAGGCCTCCGAGCCCAGCCTTGGCCCGTTCCAGGTCCCGCAGGTACGCTTTGGTGTGGATCTGGAGGGAAGCAGAACCAACTGAGGGAGCTCCGGGAGGGCTGGCGGCTCTGCTCTTCCCTCCCAGGGCTCTCTGCTGCTCCAGGAAAGCCTCCCCGCTCAGCCTTCCCTTGTGGGGTTCCTTAGAACTCGGAGGAACGTGGAAGAGAGCCGAGACGCACCCTGCTCGGCCTCCGAGAGAAGAGCCAGGAAGGAGCCGCCGGCACTCACCAAGGCCTGAAGATCAGGCAAACTCCTTAACATCGGAGCTAGGCCAAGGGGAGGGGGCTGCCTCAGGAGGCAGTGAGCTCCCCATCCCCGGAGGGGCTCAAGCCAAGGCTGGACGGTTCGGGCCAGGGGACGCCCGAAGGCTCCTTTGGTCCTGCCCACCGCTTGGGAGAGGCTGCAACATCCAGCCCAGGAGGTTCCGCCTCCTCTTCCCTCTTTCCCACACGGCCCGCGGCCAGGACTCCCAGAGGCTCCGCCTGCTACCTTGGCCCTGGTGCAGTAGGCCTGCCAGTTGAGCTCGGGGTCCGCCAGGGCGTCCAGGGCCATGTTGCAGATGCCGATGGCCATGTCTTGCTTCCCCAGGAAATGGAAAATCTTGGCGAGCCGGTTCAAGATGGGCACGTGGTCCTTGGCGATGTCTATGGCCTGCGGAGGACAACCGTTCACTGGGTCGGCAGGCCAAGGCGGGAGGACAACATTGTAGAGGTCCAGAAAAGAAGCCAGGTTCATTCATTCATTCATTCATTCGCCCTCATTCACTCAGCACAAAGGGCGAGCCCCGGCTTCTGTCTTCACGGAGCTGCTCATCTAATGAGGGACCCTCATTCCATCCAACTTGAGTCAACAAGAATCTATGAAGTGGGCACAGCTGGGTAGCTCAGTGGATGAGAGCCAGGCCTAGAGACAGGAGGTCCTGGGTTCAAATCCGGCCTCAGACACTTCCCAGCTGTGTGACCCTGGGCAAGTCACTTGACCCCCATGGCCCACCCTTACCACTCTCCCACCTATGAGCCAATACACAGAAGTTAAGGGTTAAAAAAAAAAAAAAAGAATCTATGAAGTGCTCACTGTTGGCAAAGCTCCGAGCCAGATAGTGGGGAGAAGTCAGAAAGGTCCCTGCAGGCCCCACTGAGCTCATGCCTTGTGCTCTGAGTAGGGTCTGGGGCCCAGAGGGGGCTCCCCTAGAGGAAGAAGATCACCCAAACACAGGACAGTGACTTTCCCCATCTCCGTTTTGGCATGTCCTGGGTCTGCGTAAGACATTAAATGGGAGTTTGGGAGGAGTTTTATGGAAGCCACAAGTGATACACAAAGGCCAGCAGAGGACACAGAAAGAGGTTAGAGATGATGGAGCCGAGGACCAAACACTCACCCGGAAGTGTGCCAGAGGCCCGGCAGACACCCCATCAAAGAAAAAGAGCCAATTCACACTGCTTCCCTGCCACAAAGGGAGGGCCCAAAACCTGTATGTGGAGTTTCCAGATTGAGGGGGACCCCTGCCATGTGGCTTGTGGGGAGAGAGGGATTCTGGGAGTACAGATTAAGAGGGAGGAAGGAAAGGTTTTCGATGCCTGGGGGAAGGCTTCTTGCAAATGCTTGGAGGTGGGAGATGGGAAATTGAGTTTAGGAAGGAATTTGTGGTCTAATTGGACTGGAAGGGAGAGTATAAGAAGGAAACTAGTGAGAGATAAGACTGGCAAAGCAGGAGGGAGTCAGACTGCAGAGGGTCTGACGTGCCAGGATGAGAAATTTGTATCCTCGAGGCCATAGAAAGCTAGTGAAGACTTTCAAGCAGAGGAGTGACTTGGGAATGTAATTTTGTGGTGAATCAATTAACAAGAATTTATTTTCAAATAGGATCTCCTTTGATCCTCCCCCAAACCCTAGGCTCTGGGTGCTGTTATTATCCCCATTTTACAGTTGAGGCAGCTGAGGCGATCAAAGACTAAGTGACTTGCCCAGGGTTATATAGTTAGTAAATATCTGAGGTCCAATGTGAATTCAGGACTTCCTGACTGCAGGTCCAACACTATGTACTGTGCCACCTCCCTGGAGGATTTGGGGCCAGTTCCTTCTCCTTTCTGGGCCTTGATCTTTTTCTCATCTCTTAAGATCCCTTTGCAGCTCTAAGTGACCAGCCAAATCTGAGGCTGGAGAGTTCCCTTCTGGCTGGGGATATCAGGGAGGGTTTCCAGGAAGAGGTACCATTTGTTCTTGGCCATAAAGGATGGATATTGTTTGACAAGAGTTGTCCAATGTCAGTGAAGGTCCCCAGGGAAAAGAATGCTGAAAACTTGAATGGGCCCAATTTGTAGTGTCAGACTCAGAAATGGGAGTTGAACTATATTATGACTTAGGAAACCACACAAATTTCCTTCCTTCCTTCCTTCCTTCCTTCCTTCCTTCCTTCCTTCCTTCCTTCCTTCCTTCCTTCCTTCC
>NC_058133.1:24113082-24192902 GCF_016433145.1 Gracilinanus agilis | reverse complement strand
CCTTCCTCCCTCCCTTCCTTCCTTCCTTCCTTCCTTCCTTCCTTCCTTCCTTCCTTCCTTCCTTCTTTCCTCCCTTCCTTCCTCCCTCCCTCTCCTCTCTCCTTTCTCCTCTCTCTCTTGCTCTCTCTTCCTTCCTTCCTCCCTCTTCTCTCTTCTCTTCTCTTCTCTTCTCTTCTCTTCTCTTCTCTTCTCTTCTCTCCTCTTCTCTTCTCTCTCTGTCTGTCTCTCTCTGTCTGTCTGTCTCTCTCTCTGTCTGTCTCTCTCATCTTTCTCTCTCTCCTCCTTAATAGAAATTCAATTTTTACCTGCTCTGAATTGTATGTTTTACAACTCTGAGTCAGAAAGAGAATGTGGGGAAGAGCTGAGTAAAAGAAGATGGCCCTGGAGCTGGAAGGGACCTTAGAGACTATCTAGCCCAAACTTTCACTTTACAGATGAAGAAACTGAGGCCTGAGGAGGTCAAGCAACTTGCCCATCGTCATACAGATAGTACCAGAACTGAGATTTCTGTCCATGTCTCCTGAGCCTAAAGTCAGCAATCTTTCCACCAAGACAACCCAGAAAATGCTGCCCTGCAAAGGCAAGCCTAGACTTCATCCTGTAGGCACTAGGGAGCCACTGAAGGATGCTGAGCAGGGGTGTTGCATCACCTGAGCCATTCAGCTCCTGTTACTCACTCCCTCCAAGGACACAGTGGACCTGTTCTGATTTCTTCCCTTTTCCTCCTACCTTGCCAAAGCAGTCCAAGGGGTCAGTCCCTGAGTAGCCGCAGTCGTGCACACCCATAGGGGTGGTAGAGAAGGTGTCTTTCCTTTCCAGAAGCATCCCAAGGTAGCACCAGGCCAGAGCTGAAAGGGAGAAAGGAACCTTAGGGACGTTTCAGCCATTGAGGCTCCAGCTTGACCTTGGCCTCTGCTCCAAGCTCTGGCAAAGGCCTGTGTGAAGCCCAGGCAGATGGGAGCCGAGTCCTCAAAAGTGCTCTCCCATCAGGCATGTTGCCTGACACCTAGTAGGTGCTTTCATTCATTGATTCATTCACACTGACCAATCAACTAAGCATTTACTTATTTGGCTACTTATTATAATAACTACTTATTATATCATATATATAATAACTACTTATTATAATAATGAATTATTAATTGCCTCCCGTGTGCCGGGAAGGTACGTGGTCCTGGAGAAGCAAAGACAGAAGCTAAAGTGGTCTCTGCTGTCCCCCTCGGCCCCGTCTGGAAAGGGGCTGCCCAGCTACGTGGCTCCTCCGTCCTTCAGGGCAACGAAAGAGAGCAGCGAAGGAGGGAGGGGAGTTTCTGAGCAGCCTCACGAGATGGGATGGGACCTCATTGACCATGTAGTAGTCCAAGTCATGGCTGTACAGCAATCCCTTCTGTTCTAGACCTTCTAGCCGGTGCCCAAAGCCCTTCAATGACTGGGGCTGCTCTCCTTGGTAGGAGGTTGGGTTTCCTCCCCCGAGACTGAGCTTCCATGTGCCTGCCTGGAATTTCCACCCATCATCCCTAGTTCTGCCAGCCTGCTGCCCCTTTCAAAGGACGCCCCTTCAAATACCTGAAGTGAGCTCTTATCTCCCCTTTTCCCTCATCCCCAAACCCCATCTTCTCTTCCCGATGGCAGACATCCTCAGTGGCTTCAACCGATCCTCGTGAGACGCAGGGTCCTTGCCCATCCTGGTCACTTTCCTTTGGACCCTCTTTGGCCGATCGATAGTTTTCCTTTTTTTAAGCCTTTACCTTATCAATTTACTTTATCAATTCTAAGGCGGAAGGGTGGCAAGGGCCAGGCAACTGGAATTAAGTGACTTGTCCAGGGTCACACAGCTAGGAAGTGTCTGAGGTCAAATTTGAATCCAGGTCCTACTGAATCCAGGTCTGGCACTCTATCCACTGTGCTACCTGGCCACCTGAGATCAATGGCTTTCCTAGAATTTTATGCTCCAAACCGAACACAAAACCTTCAGTTATGCCCCAGCCAGGGCAGGGGACAGCAAGACAATCACCTCGAAACCCAGACACCTGGGAAATTTGCTCTGGGAGGCTGATTTCTTAATTCTGGGATAGGAGTCTCTGTGGGGCATCCATTGTGGATGTTGCCTGCTATACTTCTGGGCCCTTGGGTTCCCCCTAGAGAGCTCCCAGTCTAGGTACGGGGCCCTGGGCAGGGGAAGGGAGACGTCAGGGCAGGTCCTTCAATTTTATGCCTGTGGCCACTTCCCAAGGCCTCAGTGCTGTCTAGGCTGGTTGCTGGGCAGAGCCTCTTAGCCGTCAGCCACCGAACAGTGCCCAGAGGGGGCTCACGATATCAAGGTGCCCCTCCCCGCTTTGCTCTTGCCACTTGACTCTTGCCAACATGTTGTATCAATGACTCCCCTCTAGAGCCATTCCTCCTAGAGCCAGTCCTACTTGGCCCCAGCCTTGGCCATCACCTAGGAAGCCTGGCAGGAGTTCAGGCAAACACTCACCCAGGGCTTACAGCCTCGCTTCTCTGTTTCCAGGCCATCGCCAAGGGGCCATGAGAACCACTGAAGGGAAAAGGAAGCCCCTCCCCACCGCATCCTCCCCCCAAACAGTGGGGATTCCCTCCCTCCCTCTCTCCAGGGCAGCTCTGGTCAGTTAAGAAATCTTTCTTGGTGGTGTTGCTGGTGGCCGTCAATTTGGCACGTCTGACTCTTCATGTCCTCCTTTGGGCCTTTCTTGGCAAAGATCCTGAAGTGTTTGCCATTTCTTTCTCCAGCTCATTTACAGATAAGAAAATTGAGGCCAGCAGGGTGAAGTGACTTGCCCAGGGACACACAGCTAAGAGACCAAAGGGGTTCGCCACTTCCTTCTCCAGCTCATTTAAAGAGGAAGACACGAGCAAATGGTTAAGTGACCTGCCACAGCTGGGAAGTGTCTCAGGTTGGATTTGAACTCATTTCCTCCTGACTCCAGGGCCAGCACTCTATCCACAGTTTCACCTCACTGCCCAAGCTGCTGTATACCTCTTTCCAATTTCCATCCATTGGGTCTGGTTCTAGACCTGGAGTCAAATGAAGTAAGTCTAACCCTCTTTTAAAAACAAAACCAACCCCTACCCAGCTTCCCCCTGAGAATCAATCCTATGTATTGATTCTAAGTTAGAAGAGCAGTAAGGGTTAGGCAATGGGGGATAAGTGACTTGCCCAGGATCACACAGGAAGTATTTGAGGTTAGATTTGAACTCAGGACCTCCCATTTCCAGATATGGCCCTCAATTCACTGAGCCACTTGGCTGCCCCTTACTAATTCCTCTTGCATGAGGCAGATTTTTTCCTCACTCACCTGAAAACAGTTGTTACGCTCCCTCACAAGCCTTCTCTTCTCAGAACTCAGCCCAATTCCTTTCGCTGATTCTCCTCTGGGACCCCTCCCCATCCTGGTGGCACACCCTTGGAGACTGTCCAGGCTAGCAAATAACTTCCTATCAAATGGTGCCTGGGCTTGGACACCTGGCTCGGACCAAAGCAGGGGTCAGCGGGACCCTCATCAAATCCCTGCTCTCAGACACTGCACAGCCTCTGGCTGTAAGAGGTTTCTTGGCTGCTCCATGACACATCGTGGCTTAGACAGAGCTTGCTGTTGACTAACTCTCCCAGGACTTTTGCAGATCATCAGCTAAATAAGCACTTATTAGGTGCCTACTGTATGCCAGGCACTGTGCTAAGTGCTGAGGAATGACCAAAATAAAAAAAGGTCCTTGGTCTCAAGGGGCTCTCACTCTAATATGAGAAATGATGTCCCGGAGCAACATGTAAATAAGAAATAGGCAAGATAAGCAGAACAGATGCACCGATGGCTTCTTCTCTCTCCCTTCTTGTACTTGGGAATTTGCATTTTGGAACCCAAGGGTGAAACTTCCTATTTAACCCTACTAAATTCCATTTTCTATGATTCAACCTAGTAAGCTAGCCTGGCGGGTGCCTTCTGGGACACCAGCTTTGACATCCTTTTGTCCTGTCGTTTTCTTGAAGCTCAGCTCTCACCAGGTCACCGCCTCTACTCCAGTAGCTCCCGATGATGTCCGAGATCAAATATAACATCCTCCGTTTGGCTTTTAAGGCCCTTCAAAGCTGGTCCTTCCTCCCTTTCCAGTCTTTCTACAGCTTACTCCTACATCTAGACTCTGATCCAGTGATGCTGGCCTGGCCAGTCCTCCCATACAACACGCCATCACCCAACTTGGGGTATTTCCACTGGTAATTTCTCAGGGAATTATCTCCTTCCTCACCTCTGCCTCTTGGTTTTCTTGGCTTCCTTCAAAAGGTTTTTGGGACAGCTGAGTGGCACAATGGATAGCGTGCCAGAGAGTTGGGAGAACCTGGGCTCAAATCTGGTCTCAGACACTTCTTGGCTGTGTGACCCTGGGCAAGTCCCTTAACTTTAATTGCTTAGCCCTTACCACTCTCTATCTTAGAATTAATACTAAGATAGAAGAAGGCAAGGGTTAAAAAAAAGTGTCTTTGCTTGTGTCTTCCATGCCTTCCCTCTGAGATTACCTTCTCCTTATACTGTCTATATCTTGCATGTCCATAGCAGTTGTTTCCCCCATTAGGATATGAGCCCCCTGAGGGTAAGAACCATTATTAAAGCACCTACTTTTAAATACTTTACAGTTTGTATCTTTTGTTTCTCTCAGAAGCCCAGAAAGGTGGATTTTATTATTATTCCCATTTGATAGATGAAGAAACTGAGGGCAAGGGAGGTTAAGTGACTAGCTCCAGTCACATAGCTACTTAGTAAATGTCTAAGGCAGATTTTGTGTTAGTCTTCCTGACTTCAGCTCCAGCTCTAGCCACTGTATCCCCCAGCTAGTTAGTGTCGGGGGCAGGTGGGGGCAAGAAAAGAAAACTTCCTAACATGGATGGTTTTCCAGAAGTGGAACAGATGTTGCTTAGAGTTGGAGCTAAGGAGAACAGAGAGACAGAGAGAGACAGAAAGAGAAATAGAATGAGACCTAGAAAAGAGAAATGAGGAAGAGACAGAGGGAGGGAAGGAGAGAGAGAGAGAGAGAGAGAGAGAAAGAGAGAGAGAGAGACAGAGAGAGACAGAGACAGAGAGAGACAGAGACAGAGAGAGACAGAGAGAGACAGAGAGAGACAGAGAGACAGAGACAGAGAGAGAGAGAGACAGAGAGAGAGAGAGAGAGAAAGAGAGTCAGAGACAGAGAGACAGAGAGAGAGAGAGACAGAGAGACAGAGACAGAGAGAGAGAGACAGACAGACAGACAGACAGACAGAGAGACAGAGAGAGAGAGAGAGAGAGAGAGAGAGAGAGAGAGAGAGAGAGAGAGAAAAGGAGTCAAAAACCCAGTGACAAACAAAGGCTAAGGAGAGAGGGACAAAGACGAAGCAAGAGAATGAGTCAGAACAGAGGCAAAGAAAGCAACAAAGACAAACACAGATAGGACAGATCTAGCACAGGAAGGGACCTCCAAGGCCATCTAGTTTAACCCCCTCGTTTTTGCAGATGAGGAAACTGAGGCAGAAGGACTGGAAGTCTGACCCAAGGTCACAACGGTGGGAAGTGGTAGGGGCAGTATTTGAACATCTTCCAGAGGCAGGGCTGTTTTAACTGTAGCCCAGAGACAGACAGAGACCCAGACAGGGCCAAAGATAAGGAGAGGTCAAGGGCCAGGACCAGGACACAGAGAAGAGCAGGAATACAGACTAGGCAGCAGATGGGGTAGGGAAAAGGCAGGAATTCAGACAGGATGAGGACAAGGGTGGGGGTGGGGGCTGGGGCCAGGAGAGACTGAATGAACCCATGAAAGCGAGGAGGAATAAGAGGAAGGAACTGTTGGCCTGGCATGGGTTGGCAGGCTCTGATTACCTCGATGGTAGGTGCTGGAGGACTTGACCACTTCCCGGAGCAGCTTGAGGGTGCGGTTAAATGGAACCAGCCTCGTCTGTTCCTCAGTGCCCTGGTTCAGTAAGATGCCATCTAGCCTAGGGAAGGCACCAGGATACAATGGGTCAGTCCCTCTCTCCCACTGAGCTGAACAGCTAAAATTTCCCTCTGCCAAGCAAGCCTCTCCTTCCCCAGGGCCCTCCAAGTTTACTCTTAGGGGTTGGGGCTCCATTTCTATGAAGAGATTAAACATTTCTCTTCCCCGCACAGTTGTTCCTTCTGTAAAACAGGGTAGAGGACATTAATAGTGTCCAATTAGAGGGGGAAGCCATGTGGTTATGAGCTCCAAGAGGGTCTCAGATTAAAATAATCATCAGAGCTACCATTTCATGAGCCCTGTGAGGTCAAGAGAGCAAGTACTGTTGTATACTTTTACCATTCTCTATCTTACAATTGGGGAAACTGAGGCTCAGAGAGTGTAAAGTGACTTGCTAATGGTGATCCAGCTGGGGTCAGAGCAATAAAGACCCCTGAGACAATGAAGGGCCAAGGGCTTTCTCCTGGTCTGCCTGGCTTCCATTAATTATTCCACCCAACATTTATTAATTACCTACTATGAGCCAGATGCTAGGCTAGATACTAGGGACTCAAGAGCAAAAGTGAGATCAGTCCTCTCCTCCCCATCCAGGACATCAAATCAAATGATGCTTTCATTGCAGGAGACTCCCAGAGCAGGGGTTCTGAGACAGTTTTCTCATGCATCTCCCCTCTTCTCCTTGGGCAGGCAGTCTAGGGAAACCCTCTGAACCCCTCCACAGCATAGGATGACAAAGGAAGGAGCCAAATATTTTTAAACCTCCTATGGACCTTGACCTGAGCCAACCTTTTCATAGATTGTTCAGATCCTAGACTTAGAGCTGGAAAGAAAGAAGGGGAAAGAATAACCATTTATTAGATGAACACTGTGTACCAGGCACATGCTAAGGGCTTTTTCCATATATTGCTCTGCTTGATAAGATCATAGAGGAGAATAGGAGAGATAGAACAGACCACAGATCCCTTCTAGTCCAACCTTCTCATTTTACAGATGAGGAAACTGAGGCCCAGGGAGAAGAGTCTTGCCCAAGTTCACATAGTAACTAACAGACTCCAAATGTGACTCCAAGTCCAATGCTCTGTCCTCTATGCCTCCTAATTAGTGCTTTTATGCCCCTCAAAAAGAAAAAGGCATTTGTTATGTCTATTAAAAAATCAAATGGTCACACTCTCATTTGTTTGTGTCTATTTTTAAAAAATTTCTGCTGTGGGTCCCAAAAGGTGGAAGAGATTCTAGTCTTTCTCAGTGCCTTCAGAAGCCCTGACCTACATCAGTTGGCCAATCAATCCATCATCTATCAGCAAGCCCTTAGGAGCCTCCTCCCCAGTGCTGGACCCTGGGATAGCCCAACTCTCTCTGGGGCCCTTTTTGGTTTTTCAAAGGGTGATGAGGAGATAGCCCAAACGTGGGCACACATGGGAGCCGCCTCTGCCATTTCCCAAGCTCCCTCATCAACCTCTGGGAGACAGCCCGACCCCTGCTGCTTCCCTGGCCCCTGGATGTGTGTGGGCAGGACCCCTCCTCATGTCCAGGCTCTCCTCCCTCCACTGGCCCATTGCCGTCTTACCTGAGGAACAGCGTTGCCATTGTGAAGTACCAGCTTCGTTTCTCCTCCAGCGGGATCTAGCACAGACAAAGGGATGTCAATGGAATAATCTTCCTCCTTGTGGCTCCTTCCTCAGCCTCTCCTACTTGGGGAGGAATCTCTCCCCTTCTGTCCCATGCAGCCTGGAACATCGTGGTGCCCCTGTTCTGCTCATTGCCAGAGAAGGCAATGAATGGGCTTCCTCATTTTTCAAGCCCATCTCCCCACGCCCATCCATTTTATTGGTTTTATTTTTATTAATTAAAAAAGACCAAAAAGGAACTGTCTGTTCCAAGAGTTTCCCAGCAGCATATGTAATTGCAAAAAAATTAGAAGTAAACTAAGTATCACTGGCCTCAGACACTTCCTAGCTGTGTGACCCTGGGCAAGTCACTTAACCCCCATTGCCTACTCTTCTGCCTTGGAGCCAATACACAATATTGATTCTAAGACAGAAGGTTTAAAAAAACAAACAAACAAAAAACTAAGTATCAGACAATAGAAGATTAGTTACATAAATTGCAAAACATTATTACTGTAAAAGAATGCTCCAATATAAACAAGAAAAAAAACCCATTCGGTGCTATATTCAGTCTCAGGATTCGAGTTTAAATTCCAGCTCTGTGACCTGGGAAAGTCACTTGTCCTATCAATCAAGGAAGTCCCTCAATGTCTCATGTGCAAGATGAGTCTTGCCAGTCTCAATGATTTCTGAAATTCCTTTCTGCTTTAAGTCTAGGATCCTAAATGGAAAGAATTTGGAACCAGAGGCCCTGGATTCAAATCCCAATTCTGTCTCATGTTAGCTATGTGATATTGGGGAAGTTCCTTAACCTCTTGGCCTCAGTTTCCTCATCTGTAAAACATCTAGCCTGAGTTAGATGCCTTTCTCAGTCTCTGATCTCTGGTCCCTTCCTGCATCTAGACTCCCTAACAACCAGCACCTTCAAGTAGAAGTCGGTTCCTCGTCACTGGCCGTGTTCAAGCAGAATCTGGACAGCCACTTGTCAGAGATGACAGATCTAGAGCTAGAAGGGACTTCAGAGGCCATTTGGGTCAACTCTCTCCTTTGACAGATGAGGAAACTGAGGCCTAGGGAGGTTCAACGACTTGAGGTCAGGCAGAAAGTGGCAGAGGTGGGGTTGGAGCCAGCGCTCCTCAGGAACCTCCAAAGGATTCTTATTCAGGTGGAGGTTGGGCCAGGTGACCACTGAGGTCCATTTGGATTCAGGAATTCCATTTGGGCTTCCCTTCTTCTATAACCATCCTTTCCCACAGCCTCTCTCTTCCTCCTGTCTTCAGTCACTCCTTCTCTACTATTTCCTTCTTCTCAGCCTTGAAAGATTTTCAAGTCTTCTCTGACCTTAAAAAATACTCCAGATTCTTCCTTTCCCAATCTCCCTTCGAGCTATCCTCTCTCCTTTTAGTAGGCCATATTATCTGTCTCCTTTTCTCACCATTCATTTCCTCCTAAAGCCCTGAACATTAGACTTCCAACCTTACCACTGCATTGGTAATTCAGTGAATGGAGTACTAGACCCAAAGTCAGGAAGACCTGAGATCAATTCTTGCCTCAGATACTTACTAGCTGTGTGATCCTGGACAAGTCACTTAACCCCTATTTGCCTTAACTCCTCATCTGAAAAATGGGGATGATATCAACACTCCTTCTCAGGGTCATTAGGAGGATCAAATAAGGTAACATTTATAAATCACTTCATAAACCTTAAATTGCTATGTAAATGGTGGCTATTATTATTATTATTATTATTATTATTATTATTATTGTTGCGTTAACAAATGCTTGTTGACTGACTGATTGGCTTATCTCCCCTACAAGAGTGCAAGTTGTACAGGATCAGCAATGCTGTAGGAGAGAAGGTAAAGCAGCTCACTTTTACTGTTAATCTGCTTTCTTTACAAAAGAGAAGATTCTCTGGGCTGGAGAAAAAAGAACGAGAATGGCCACTGTGGCAGACAAGCCTGAAAGTGGGCAAAGAGTCAGTAAGAGAGCCAGTCCATCTCATGATGGCAAACTCAGATACCTTTGAGGGTACTGAAAAAACTGATGGCTGTGATGTTTGAGCCCCCATCAGTGATCTCTGAGAGCCTCTGGAGAATGAGGGCAGGATGGTGAAACTGAAGAAAGGCAGAGACATTTTTAATGCACTTAATGAAAAATGCTCATATTTTTAATTTAAATTCTAGAAAAGGAAGAGGTGGCCATCATAGAGCACCTGGTCAGTTCCATCCAGTTTTGATTATTTCAGGCTAACCTTATTAACATTTTTTTGAACCCTTATCTTCTGTCTTAGAATCAATACTGTGCATTGGTTCCAAGGCAGAGGAGCCCAAAGGGCTAGGCAATGGGGGTCAAGTGACTTGCCCAAGGTCACATAGCTAGGAAGTGTCTGAGGTCAGATCTAAACCCGGGACCTCCCATCTCCAGGCCTGACTCTATCCACTGAACCACCTACCCGCTCCATTAACAGTTTTTGACAGGGTCCTCGCAGACTTTTGCTCTCTTTCTGCCCCAAGACAACTCTTCATTCAGATACTTGAAGACAGCAATTATATCCTCCCTTCTCATATCTTCTGTAGTCTAAAGAGACACAGTTTTTGCCTCTTCTTTTTATTTTATCATTATTCGTTCATTTATTTATTTGCCTTTTCCTTTTATAATGTGGCTTTCTATATCTACTTCCTGGCTCTGTGACCCTGGGCAAGTCACTTAACCCCCATTGCCTAGTCCTTACTACTCTTCTGCCTTGGAACCAATACATAGTATTGAGTCCAATGTGGAAGGTGAGGGTTTAGAAGGGGGGAAAAGTGAGATAAGTCCAATAGAATGGAAAAGACTGTTGTGATCAGCTTCAGTGAGTGGACTTCATGTTTTGAGTCATCCCTAGACAAGTAAAGAGGTGTTTACAGAGTGCTTGCTGGACTGCCACTTGGTGGCAATATCCTTAAATTGCAGAGGTGGTTGCCATAGTCTCAGAGTGTGAGATTTCTATAGTAAAAGTTATGAGGGATGAGCTCTGTGATAACTTCCAGAGCCACTCAGAATTGAAAAATTTTATTTAATTAATTTGGAATATTTTCCCATGGCTACATGATTCATGTTCTTTCCCTCCCCTCCTCCTGCCCCCCCTCCTGTAGCCAAGGAGCAATTCCACTGGGTTTTACATGTGTCATTGATCAAGATCTATTTCCATATTACTGATATTTGCACTGGGGTGGTCGCTTAGAGTCTACATCCTCAATCACATCCTCATTGACCCATGTGATCAAGCAGTTGTTTTTCTTCTGTGTTTCTGCTCCCACAGTTCTTTCTTATAAGCTCCTCTGGATCGTCCTGGGTCGTTGCATTGCGGCTAGTACAGACGTCCATTACATTTGATTGTTATAATGTATCAGTCTCTGTGTACAAGGTTCTTCTGGTTCTGCTCCTTTCACTTTCATCAGTTCCTGGAGGTCTTTCCAGTTCACATGGAATTCCTCCAGTTTATTATTCCTTTCAGCACAATAGTATTCCATCACCAGCAGATACCACAACTTTAGTATTTCCCCAATCGAAGGGCATCCCCTCATTTTCCAGTTTTTTGCCACCACAAAGAGCACGGCTCTAAATCTTTTTGTACAAGCACAGAGTCACTCAGATGCTCAGTTGGCTCTTTGGACAAAACAGCATGAATTTTCCAAGTATTAAGGCCAATTCTGCCACTAGTTAGCTGGGTGACTTTGAGCACATGCTTCCTTCTCTCTGGCTTTTTGTTTCTTCCTCTGTAAAAAGAGGGGACTGGGCCCTTGTAGTTCACGGTTCTGTGGTTCTTTTTTTTTTTTTTTTTTTTTTTTTTTTTTTGGTGGCAAACAGGATTAAGTGACTTGCCCAGGGTCGCAGAGTTAGTAAGAAGCTGAACTCAAATTTGAACTCAGGTCCTCCTGACTCCAGGCCTGGCACTCTATCCACTGTGCCACCTAGCTGTCCCACTATGAGTCTTTTTTTTTAATCCTTACCTTCTATCTTAGTATCAATACTAAGTATTATTTACAAAGCAGAAGAGCGGGAAGAGCTAGGCATCTGGGGTTAAGTGACTTACCCAGATTCACACAGCTAGGAAGCATCTAAGGCCAGATTTTTTTTTTTAACCGTTACCTTCTGTCTTAAAATAAATTCTAAGTATGGGTCCCAAAGTAGAAGAGTGTAAAGGGTAGGCAATTGGGGGTTAAGTGACTTGCCCAGGGTCACACGTATAGGAAGTGTCTGGGCCAGATTTGATCCCTCGGTCTCTCATTTCTAGGCCGGGCTTTCTAATCACTGAGCCACCTAGCTGCCCCAAGCCTCTCCCCTTGATTCTTCAAGCAGCTGACTGAGGTTGGGTTCCATTCATGGCAGTAATGGGTTCCCACTTTCACCTCACTAACAGCTTTCTGTTGCCCATTCCCCTGAGTCCCAGCAAGGAGAGGCCTCCGAGAACCCTGCCTGAATCCCCAGGGGCCTTTGCTTCTGCTGGCACTGTGTATCTTAGTTTTTTTCTGGTGGGAGCAGAAAAAGGTGCTGAAAGTGTTGCTAGGAGCAACCTGGAAAAGGCTGTTACATAACTGCAGAGCTATTGTGGGTTACCTTTGAGCCAAAGGGACCCCTGGCAGAGGAGGGAGCTCAGGAGGGGAGCCCCGCTTCACCCCTCTCTTAGGGAGGCCGAGGGAAAGCCTCCTGTGCTGGAGAGCACCGAAGAGAAAAGCTGGAGGAAGAAAGAAAAGGCCGGATGCTGCTCTCCTGGGCAAGTCAAGGGGCAGAACAAAGCAATTCCACAGAGACTTTGATGCCAGGTTAACAGGAGTCTCCGAGAGCCGAGTACAGGAGCTCGAGGGCTTTGATGGGAGCCGGAGATTGCGAGGGAGTCCACTTGTTAACATCCTTCCAAGGGATGCTGGTTACAGTGACCCAGAGAAAGCAGGGGGCCCTGGAGACGGAGAACAGCCGAGGCAGCCGGGACAGATGCAAGTGTGCCGTTACAGCTACCCGTTCAGTGGAAGTAGAGAGCAGCCCGCCTGGAAGGATACAAGCTCGCACCTCCGAAGCATCATCAGAACTTACTCTAAAGGAATATTTTCTTTAAATTAGAGCTTGAATTAGAGTCAGAGGTAAGGAGGTGGCTAATATAGAGCACTGAACCGGGGCTGAGGCTGACCTGAGGCTGAATCCCAGCCTCAGACTGGCTGTGTGACCTTAGGCAAGTCACTTAACTTCCGTCTGCCTCAGTTTCCTTATCAGTAAAATGCAGATAATAATAACACCGAGATCCCAGGATGTTTATAAAGGCCAAAGAGTATGAAATATTTTGCAAACTTTAAGGTGCTTCATAAATTTGGGCTATTATTATTTAGCCTCTTTCACTCTGAGTTTCCTCATCTGTAAAATGGGGATGAGAATAGCAGCTACCATCTCTGAGTTTTAAATGAGGGAGGCATTCAATGTAAAATGCTTTGCAAACTTTAAAATGTTATATAAGTGCTAGCTACTATTATTATTGATAAGAATAATGATCAATCTGGAATAGGCTTGGGTAGAGAGTTACTCAGCAGAATGTAAGCTCCTTGAGGGCAGGGACTATTTCATTTTTAAAAAACTTTTCTTTTTTAGAATCAATATCATATATCAGTTCCAGGACAGAAGAGTAATAAGGGCTAGACAACTGCGGTTAAGTGACTTGTCCAGGGTCACACAGCTAGGAAGCATCTGAGGCCAGATTTGAAGTTCCTGGCTCCAGGTCTGACTCTCTATCCACTGAGCCACCTAGCTGCCCCCTCAGGATTTTATATTAAGATGATTTACTGATGTTTATGAAGTTTTGGCTGACTAATGGTCAGAATATGTAGCTCTTGCCTCAAAATTCGCAGGCTTTTGTTTCTGAGTTGTATTATTTGCAATAATTTATGAAATAAAAGCTCTAAATCAAAACGTGCGCACACACACACACACACACAGACATGAATATTTAATCTTGGTATCCTCACTACCTGGCACCAGGTCTCGTACCTGACAAATGTCTAGTAAATGTTTGTCGGATAGAATTGTTACTTCCTTCAGGGAGCACCACCACCAGGGAGGACCTTCCCATACAGGCCCTCACAGAGCTTCGATTTTCCTCTCTTAAAAAAAAATTATTGCTCCCTGTTGTCTTTATATCACCTACTTTTCCTAATGTATCCCTCTCTTCTCTCCCTACCAGAAAACTATCTCTCTGAAAGAATAAAAAAGAGAAAAAAAAGTTGAGCAAAACTAACCAATCTTCAGGGGAAAGTCTTACATCTTTAGTATTTCACACCGGTCATGCCCCTCCTCTTTTCTTCTGGACCAAACTTCATTGTTCTAATTTCTCAGTATTCCGTTTCTATTTTGATGATTTTTCCATTTATGTTATTGCAGTTATTACTCATATCATTTTCCTGGTTCTCCTTATTTCACTTTGCATCAATTCATAGATGTCTTCTTTTGATTCTCTGGATTTTCGTTTTTATCATTTATTATGAGACACATATTCTATTACATTCAAGAACCACAACTTGTTTAGTTGTTCCCCAGTCAATGTGTTGACCCTCTCTAGTGCATTTTCATGCTCAGTAGAGTTGTTTATGCCTCATTATCTAGTAGACTGGGTGCTCCATGAGGACAGGGAATGAGTTATTTCTTTCTTTAAAACCCTTACCTTCTGTCTTGGAATCCATACTAAGTATTGATTCCAAGGCAGAAGAGCCATAAGGGCGAGGAAATGGGGGGTAAGTGACTTGCCCAGGGTCACACAGTTTGAAAGTGTCTGAGGCCAGATTTGAACGTAGGGCTTCCCATCTCTAGGCCTGGCTCTCAATCCACTGAGCTACCCAGCTGCCCCCATCTTATTTCTTAATAGTAATAATAATAACTCTTATTTGCATAAAACTTTCTGTGACTGCTCTCTTCCTTTTGTCTCTAAGATCTAATATGTACTCCTCTGTTCAGCTCCTGGTCGTCTTTTCTCTATTAAAACATATGTGAGGGGAGTAGCTCGGTGGTTCAGTGGATAAAGAGCCAGGCCTAGAGGCGGGAGGTCCTGGCTCCAAATCTGGCCTCAGACACTTCCTAGTGTGATTCTGGGCAAGTCATTTAACCCCCATTACCTAGCCCTTCCTGCTCTTCTGCCTAGGATCCAATACACGGGATCGATTCTAAGGTGGACGTGTTTTTAAAAAAGTGTGTGTGTGTGTGGAAATGGAATTTCATTCTTTGACACAGACCCAGCCCCAGCATCTGGCACATAGTAAGAACTAAATGAATGTGTGTTTATTGGTTGATTTACCAAGTGCTTTTTTCATAGCTACTCTTTGAGGGGAGGAGAACAAATAATGCAGAAAAAGAAACTGAGGTCCAGATGGGTTCCACAACTTGTCCATGATTACAGAGTTATTAAGTCACTATGTGAGCCCAAGTCATCGAACACCAAGGCTAGTGCTCTGTCCCCAGAGTCCTGGAAACTCAGATGAAAGAGATCTCAGAGGCCATCTAACCCCACCAAGCAGGAATCCCCACTGTACCATTCTTAGACGTGGTTCTTCAGCCTCTTAGAACTCCAAGGAGGAGGAACAGAGCCCACAACCTCCTGGAGCAGCCAATTCCAATCTTTTGGAATAGCAATGACTGCTAAATCATATTCTATTGGTGTTCAGTCATTTTTCAGTTGTGTCCAAGTCTTTGTAACCCCATTTGGGGTTTTCTTGGCAAAGATAATGGAGCAGTAGGACATTTCTTTCTCCAATTCATTTTACAGATGAGGAAACTGAGGCCAACAGCATAAAGTGACTTTCCCAGAGGTACATAATAGTAAGTGTCTGAGGTCACATTTGAATTCAGGTCTTCCTGACTTCCTGAGCACAATCTCCTCCCTTTTCCCTTTTCCTGATGAAAGGCACCCCTTCCAATACTTCAAGGTGCTGATGCTTTCTCCCCTGGGTCCCCAAGCTGTCCTTGTTACATCTTTACTTTGTTATGTCTAACCAAACATTTCCCTTATCTAGTCTCTGTTTTCCACACAGCACTAGGCACAGAGTTCTGTAAACAGTGGGCAGTTGCTACTGTAAATTTTGAATTTGAAGAGGTCATCTGAGCTCAGCTAGAAAGTCTCCAAAGATGAGCTCTCACTGCTTTAGGAGATGGCCTATTCCACTGTTGCACAAAATAGGCTCAGAATAAATGTTTGCTGGGTGGTTGCTAGACAGCCCTGACTGGTAAGGAGTGCAAGTACTAGTGAATTGAAATCTGTGTCTTTGCAACAACTCTCCTTGTTCCTAGCTAGTTCCGTCTTCTGGGGCCAAATGGAGCACCGTCTCCTCCCTTTTCCCTTTTCCTGATGAATGACACTCCTTCCAATACTTCAAGGGGCCACTGTCTCTCCTCTAAGTCTTCTCTTGGCTAAACCCCCTGGAAGGATTGCGCCAGCCAGTCTCTGGACAAGAAGGTCTTCATTTGTCTTCCCATCCCATTGCCACCCTCCGGGCAGGTTCCAGTTTGTCAATGTCATTTCCTGAAGTGTGGCGTCCAGGACTGAATTGGAATACTCTAGCCGAGTACCTGGACACACTCCAAATGTGAAATTGTGTACAGATGGAGTCATAAGGCTTTCCCTGGTGTGAGCGTGTGTGAGAGAGTGATCCCTATTTCCAAACAATGAAGAAGGAACCAAAAGATGCCGGAGACCTCAGACGTGGGGATTAGTGACTTGGCCTTGATCCCATTAGAAAGACTTTATTGAAAACTTTCTGAGCAGTCCTTCCCTGGACTGAGGTCTTAGAATTGTAGGGCCTAGAGATTGAGTGGACCTCTGAAACCATTTACTGTAATTCATTCATCATACAGATGAGGAAACTGAGGCCCAGGGATTTTTGATGACTGAGGTTCATAGAATCATGGATATAAAGTTAGGGTAGAACTCTGAGGCTACCTCGTCTACTGATCTTATTTTGTAGATGAAGAAACTGAGACCTAGAGAGGTCAGGTGATTTCCCCAATGCCACCCGGGTAAGTATCAGCATTTGAATCCAGATTCTCTAGTTTCAGGGTAAATGGACATCACCAGATACTATACTACTTTCCTAAGCACAGCAAGGCAGGTAGGAAAAGATAACTACCCATCTACCCTGGCCTTCACTTTAAGAAGTCATTAGGGCAGGAAGGGAAGGTTCTTGGCTTAGGATACATTCCTAAATAAAATACACTGAAGAGTGAAAGCAGATGTGTGATGCCATGGGAGGGGCCCAGCCTACCCTGGAGCTATTAGCAGTGCAAGCTATAACTTGTTGAATTGTGTATCTGAGAAAGTGATGACTTTGGAATCTCTGTTCTCAGTCAACTGTAGGAACTCTAAGGTCATTAATAGTCTCTCTGTGTTTACATACTACTGCCTCTTCTCAGACCCCATTTTTTTTGGACCATCTCTATAGCTTTTGATACTACTGATCACCTTCCATTCTAGGCCTCACCCGCCTGGTCTTCCTTAACATTATTCTCCCTTGCTTTTCTGTCCATCCTTTCTCAGCCAGTTGGTGGCACAGCTTGACAGAGACCTGAGTTCAAATCCATCCTCAGGCATTATGACACTGACCAGCCTTTATTGCCTCGGTTTCTTTAGCCGTTAAATAGGGATAACAATAGCACTTATCTTGTAGGCTTGTTAGAATCAAATAAAAATAATATTTATAAAATGCTTAGTGGGGGCAGCTGGGTAGCTGAGTGGATTGAGAGCCAGGCCTAGAGATGGGAGATCCTAGGTTCAAATCTTGCCTTAGACACTTCCAAGCTGTGTGACCCTGGGCAAGTCACTTAACCCCCATTGCCTAACCCTTACCACTCTTCTGTCTTGGAGCCAATACTCAGTATTGACTCCAAGACAGAAGGTAAGGGTTTAAAAAAATGCTTAGCACAGTGCTGGCACACATATTAGGTACTATATCATTTCTTTTCTTTCTTCTCTTTCAGTCTGTTGCAGGAGCATCATTAAAAAACAAAACAAAACATCAAAACCTTACCTTCTATCTTAGAATTAATACAAAGTGTTGGTTATAAGACAGAAGAGCAGAAAGGACTAGGCAATTGAGATTAAGTGACTTTTCTTCCCAAGATCACAAAGGAAGTATCTGAGGCCAGATTTGAACTCTGGACCTCCTATCTTTAGGCCTGGCTTTCTAGTTGTCCCTGCAAGATTATCACTCATGTTCCCCTCCCCCTCCCCAACATCCAGGTTTCTGCCTCAGGCCCTTTTTATTTTCCCTCTTTGGGGATTTTATCTTCATTTCCCGTGGATTCAATGTTCTTCTTTGCAAATGATGCCCAGATCCCCACATCCAGCCCTCTTACTCCTGAGTTCTAGTCCTGTGTGGCCTCCTGCCCAGAACATATCCAAAATGGAACATTTTATTCTATCCTAATGCCAAGGCAAACACCATTCTTTCAGGCACTAGAGTTCCTCACCTCAGCATCATCTGGGACACCTAAACTCTTGCTCACCCTGCAGATCCAATCTGTTGTCAAGTCCCCTTTTTTCTATTTGTCTGTTTCCTCTGCTCTCCATCCCCTGCTCTCTGCTCAGACAGCCACTGTCCTAGTTTGGACCCTCATCCCTTTTGCATGGTCAATTCTTTTTGATGAGAAGAAACACAGACAGAGTCCTGGTTCTGGAGTCAAGAAGATGCGGATTCAATTCTACCTCAGTGATTTAGTGAGTGCGTGACCCTCCCCTCTCCTGTTCCAGATTCCTGGTCTCTAAAATGAGGGGGTCGATCTCTCAAGGTCCCTTTCATATCTAACTCCACAATTCCCGGGTTCTCTCATCTCCTGGCCTCAAATCTCTTCCCCCTTCAGCTCATCCTGCACTCAAATACTCAAGAGAAGTCAATGGATCTGTGATCTCATCGGCATGGTCACTCCTTCCGATGACACAGATGGTAGCCCTTTAATATCGTGTGGCACTCTCGGCCATGTCCTACCCAGAAGTTCACCACAGACGCATCGATCAGGACCTTGGTCAGCTCTGGTCATGGCCAAGAGTCCAGGCCATCCCTATGGCCATCCATGGTTAGCCTTTGCTCTTGTCACATGATGCCCATGGGATTATGCAGCCAACCCTCCTGCACCAGCAGAGAAAAGCAGACTGTACCATCCTGTAACAGATCTAAATACGGTCCAGAAAAAATATCACTTGATTTTCAAGGTAAAAAGCTCAATCACTAGGAAACTAGCCCCCTAGTGATGAATTCTTGGCTGTGCAGTCCATCCTCCACACTGATGTCTAATTGATATTTTGAGAGCATAAGTCTAGTTATGTCACTTCTCTCCTCCCTACGCCCCTCAGGACAAAATACAAATACTGGGCTCAAACAAAACAAACCTGGGTTCAAATCTGGCCTCAGATACGTCCTAGCTGTGTGACCTTAGGCAAGTCACTTAACTACAATTACCTAGCCCTTACTGCTCTTTTACCTTAGAATTAATACTCGATTCCAAGACAGAAAGTAAGAATTTTAAAAAGAAAAGAAGTATGGAGCAAGGGGTGCTCAAATGTTCTTTCTGACGTAGGGGATCCCCTGATTGTCCTCTGCTCTCCAAGTATTATTGCTTCCCATTATCACCCTCAAAATAATTTGCATTTACTTTGAACATTTTGGTATTTGCCTGTGTACATAATGGAAGCTTTCCTCAGTAGAATGTCAAGTCCTCGAGGGCAGGATTGTTTCGGTTTTGTCTTTGCAGGCATGAGAACTAGTCCATAATAAATGCTTAAACATACTTGGGGAACTGGACTAAATTGAATCCAAAGAGATGGGTTCCTATCCTAGCTCTGCTCCTTGCTACTTGTGTGACCTTGGATACACATTTCCCATCTCTGGGCCTCAGTTTACTTACTTTAAAAAAGAATCCCATTAACCCTTAACTTCCATCTTAGACTCAGTTCTAAGAACAGGTTCCAAGGCTTTTGTGGTAAGGGCTAAGCAGTGGGGGTTAAGTGACTTGTTTAGGAAAACACAACTAGGAAGTGTCTGTGGCCAAAATTGAACCCAGGACCTCCCATCTCCAGGCCTGACACTATCCGCTGAGCCACCTAGATGCCCCTCAGTTTACTTACTTGTATGAGGAAGGGACTGGACTAGGTGATTTCTAAGATCCTTTCCAGCTTTAAATCTTATAATTGTGTGTGTGTGTGTGTGTGTGTGTGTGTGTGTGTGTGTGTGTGTGTGTGTTTAGGAGAGGAGAGTGATGGAAGAAGCCCATAGAGAAAGGAGGAAGCAGTAACCACATCTTCTCAGAAGGAGACTTGGGACCCCCAAAGCTCCCACTCAGAAATTGTCCTAATTCACTCATTTTGGGAAACTATTACTCACTTTCCCAGCCCCATTGGAATATTATGGGAAGATCTCTGGTCCAAGTCTTCTTCTCTGTGTTTCTCCAAAGGCTTCCTGGCTTGGTGCTTTTATAATGATAAATATAAAGTCCCACAAAACTAATTTTTAAAACTTATGATGGCCCATCTATGGGTTTCAGTTTCCTTACCTATTAAGGGGCACCAACTTATAGTCAGGCTGCTAGTGGTACAATGAATAGAGCACTGAGTGTATAATCAGGAAGACTCATCTTCCTGAGTTCAAATAACCACCTCATATACTCACTAGCTGTGTGACCTTGGACAAGCCATTTAACCCTACTCGCCTCAGTTTCCTCATTCATAAAATGAGCCAGAGAAGGAAATGGCAAACCACTCCAGGATCTTTGCCAAGAAAACCCCAGAAGGGGTCATGAAGAGTCGGACATGACTGAAAGGACTAAACAACAAATTTAAAAATAGACCAGCTCATCTGAACAAGATCTAGTTTTGGTGGACTGCAAGCTCAGGATAAATCAACATGGCAGCCTAAAAAGGAAATGGCATCTGAGGCTACATTAAGGAAGGTGTGACGTGTAGGATCACCAAGGTGACAGTTCTTCTGTGTTCTGCCCTGGCCAGACTACACCTGGAATAATACGTTCAGACTTGAGCTCCATATTCTAGATGGAAGGCTATTGATCACCTGGAAGGCAGTTAGAGGAGGGTCACCAGGATGTGCACAATTTTTGTTCATTTGTTCAGTCCCATCCAGTTCTTTATGACTAAGCACACCAGGCCCTTCTATCTTCCACCTTCTCCTGAGATCCGCCCAAGTTCATGTCTGTCGTTTCCTGACACTTTCTTTCCTTTTTGTTTGAAGAACTCTTATCTGGATGATAGCTATGAATCTAGTTTTAGATCTGGAAGAGACCTTGGAGCTCATTCAGTCCAGCTCCATCATGATACAGATGGGGAAACCGAGAATGAGGGATCATACTCTAGTTTGGTCCCAAAGAACAGACCTAGGAATAATGGGGGTGGAAGGTAAGGAGAAGGAAGGCAGGGAAAGCCACAGAGAGGCTGTCATACTTGCATTTTCTACTAATTAGAGCTGCCCAGTAATTGAACAAATAGCTGTGAGTCCCTGCCTTTGAGGGGCGGGAAGGTCATTTGGCCACTTAGCTCGACAAACTAGCATTTTAGGCAACTTGGGTTTACAGAGCAATGTTTCTGGTACTAATAAAGCAAATGCTTGGCTGGAGGCAGTAAGCTGTAGCTAGTGTTCAGAGCTACTCAGAAGAGGCTTGGGGTACTTCTGGAACAGCGAGGGGCTCTTCATCAGATGCTTTTCAGTTGTAGCTTCTCTAGAGGGTCTTGGAGGAATTTCTGACTCTTGGTCAGGAATGGGGCTGGAGCAGGGCAGACTCCAAGTCTGGGATAGTCTGAATTCTTAGCTCAAATGTCTTAGGAACAAAAGATCCTGGCCATCCCTTCTCTACATGCTCCCCTTCATTCCTCCCCTCCCCCCTGAGTATCCCATGGATCTGGAGTAAGCCTTTTCTTCCCTAACTCCGAAGCTATTTCCTCCATAACTGAGATCAGAGTCTGTGTCAATGGGACATTGACCCTGAGAGGGCCTAGCCTTTTGCCTTCCCCAACAGGTTGAGTATGTTTGGTCCAGCCACACCTTTATTTGTGCAGCTGCTGGAGGCAAAGCTGGGGATCAGCCATTCAGCCATTTCCTCCTCCCTCTCCAGCCCTTCCCTCCCCCTTCCTAATCTGCTGACCCCAACAACTAGGAAAGTCTTATTTTAACCTCCTTGTCTCATCTCCTGATGGCAATAGGATCCGAGCCATTCTCTACAGTGCAGATGAGGCTGGGAGGGCTTTTTTCCCCTTCTTTTTCTTTTGTTTTAAATCTCAGTCCCAGAGAAAAAATAATTGAGGGCTACCCACAAGTAAGAAACACATTTCTAAACATGTTTTGGGGAGGATTCGCATGTTTGTTTCTGTATATACATGTGAATGAAATATTTTTAATAGGACCCTGACTTTCTCCATGTACTATTTGGAACATGAATAGATAAAATAGCATGGTACAGGGGGCCACTGGGCGGCTCAGTGGATTGAGAGCCAGGCCTAAAGATGGGAGGTCCTGGGTTCAAATCCGGCCTCAGACACTTCCCAGCTGTGTGACCCTGGGCAAGTCACTTGACCCCCATTGCCTAGCCCTTACCACTCTTCTGCCTTGGAACCAATACACAGAAGTTAAGGGTTTAAAAAAAAATAGCATGGTACAGCAAAAAGTGTGCACACTTTTGTGTTCAAATTCAGACTCTTCCATTCTGCTACCTATGTGTCCTTGGGCAACTCAACTAACTTCCCTGGACCTCAGTTTCCTCATATGTAAAGCAAAGGAGATGGGTTAAATGGATCTGAAGTAGATTCCAGCTTTCAGTCTATGGTGGGATAAAATGTCAAAAGAATTGAAATTGTCCGTGATCCAAGGGCATGGTGGGTGTCAGGCCCCTGAGGTGTTAGTCTGGGAGAAAAGTTTCATGAGGAGCTAAAAGTCCTTCTCAAAGAAATGTAGAAGTGCATTTATAACTGCCCATAAGAGATTTATATATGTAAATATGGCAATTTCTATACATACATATATATAGATAGACAAATCTCAGCTCTTACTTTCTGTCTTAGTAACAACTCTAAGATAGAAGAGGAAGGGCTAGGCAAAAGGGACAAGTGACTTGCCCAAGACCATATAGTTAGGAAGTGTCTGAGGCCACACTTGAACCTACGTCCACCCAACTCCAGGCCTGGTACTCCATCTACTGAGCCACCTAGCTGCCCTGTCCATAATGCATTAGAAGAGCCAGGAGCGGACCACCAATCTGGGGGGCTGCTGGGACTTTTCCATAGAGGATTTATGGAAAGATGAGCACAAGGAACAGAAAAGAGGAGAAGGGTCTACATGGACTGATATATAGATCTATCTATCTATCTATCTATCTATCTATCTATCTATCTATCTATCTATCTATCTATCTATCTATCTGTCTATCTGTCTGTCTGTCTGTCTGTCTGTCTGTCTGTCTGTCTGTCTATCTATCTGTCTATCTATATTTCTTTCTTTCTATCTATCCATCTATCTATCTATCTGTCTGTCTGTCTGTCTGTCTAGCTAGCTGGCTATCGGCACAGGTTGCTTCACAGCACTCTCAGAGCTCAAGAGTAAGAAAAATGAATTGAGTTTCATTCAACTGGTTTAAAGTGGGATCCTGGGATTTAAAAATTAATTTCAACCAGTCCAACATGATGTTTAAATGTCAGTTTCACATTTTTGCCATTTCCTCTTTTTTTTTTCTTTCTTTTTCTTTTTTTTTTCTTTTTTTTTTTTTTCGGTCCAAATTAAAATCTGTCTATCTGTCTCAGAGTATGGGGACCACATTGACCTGTGGGACTTTGGGCAAGTCACACAAACTCTCTAGGCCTAAATTTCCTCTGCCATAGAATTAGAAGATTGGCTTATGTGGCCTTCAAGGTCCTTTCCATCTCCAAATTCACGATGTCAACGTCCCATCTTGGAGAGCTGCCCAAAGGCACTGAGGGGTTGGGGACTTGCCCCTGGTCCCCTCCACAGCACGTGTCAGAAGAATTTGGATTCGAGTCTCCTTGACTCTGAGGTTGGCTGGTAAGAAATTCACCCTATTGGGCAGTGCCTCTCTCTCCATTATGGTGAGCTGTATTGGAAGATGGAGTTGGAAGGCAGGAAAACCCCGTGAATTTGTTGTTGTCGCTCAGTTGTTTTTCACTTGTGTCTGACTCTTCGTGACCTCATTTGGAGTTTTCTTGGCAAAGACACTGGAATGGTTTTGCATTTCCTTCTTCAGTTCAAGAAACTGAGGCAAACAGGGTTAAAACTCCTCAGGAAGAAGAGTCTTCCTGCCTCCAGGACAGGCACTCTCTCCACTGCACTACCCAGCTGCCCTAAACATTTATTAGTTGTCTACTATGCGCCAGACCCTTTGCTAAAAGCACTTTCCTGGGAAGGTACTCCCAGTGAGGAAATTCCCTCTCATAATGCAGATTGGAACCTTCCCAAGCCTTTTCCATTAGGACACATTTCAGCCAAACTGGCCTATTTTCTTTCTACGTCCCACCTCCTTGCCTTTGCACAGGCTATTATTCTCTGAGGACCTGAATATTCTTTCGTTTTCTCTTTCTTGGACTTTATTCTTTCAAGGTTCGGTTCGTGAGCCCTCTATGAGGTCATTCCTGATTGTCCCAGCAAATAGCACTTCCTCTTGTCAGTTTAGTGGAGGGCAAAGGGACAGAACCTGTGATTAAATGGGTATAAAGAATTCTTGGATAAGGAAATTCCCTCTCTCAGTCAGCACTCTCACCTTTTCATTTTCATTTTCATCTTTAAATTTTTTTTAAACCCTTCACTTAGAAGAGTGGTAAGGGTGGGCAATGGGGGTCAAGTGACTTGCCCAGGATCACACAGCTGGGAAGTGTCTGAGGCTGGATTTGAACCTAGGACCTCCCATCTCTTGGCCTGACTCTCCATCCACTGAGCTACCCAGCTTCCCCCCTCACCTTTTCATTTTTAAATGGTTTGGGAAGCACGGAGAAGTTAAAGGACTTGCTTAGGGTCACCTAGCCAACAGAGAAGTGTCAGAGTCTTGGATTCAAGGCCAGCTCTCTTATCTATTCCAGATCACTTGTTGTATTTACTTTTGAAAAGGAAAGAAAATAAAGGGCAGGAGGCGAGGGGGAAAAGGAAGAAGCCCAACTGAAGAAAGTGTCCAAGTACACATCCTACTTTTGCCCCACAAGGGTCCCCTTGACCCTTCCCTCTCCCTCCTCTCTCCCCATAGCCAATCAGTTGCCAGGTCCGATTGCCTGAGGGCACAGCCCGTCTCCCATCCATCCTTGCTGTCCCCTCACTGGACCACTCTCCGAGTTCAGGCTCTCTTCACCCTTCAGCTAGACTATGTAATGGCCTCCTAATTAGTCTCCTCTAACCCATCCTGCACAGACTCCCCGATTCATGTTCCCCATTCCTAGGCCTGCCTTTCTCAGATATCTTTCATGGCTCCTCACTGGGAGGATGAAGTCCACATTCCTTAGCCTCGTGTCGGATCATTTGTCCTCACCTGTTCTTTCAGCTCGATTTCCCATTGCTCTCCTATAATCATTCTTGGTTTCTAGGCTGGATAACTCATTTTCTCCTGAAGACAGCCCCTATTCTCCCACCTCCGTGCCTTTGTAATCACTAGTGTCATAGCCAAGCGTCCCTTCATCTCTGTTTATGGGACTCTTTTTCTTTATCCTTCAAGGTCTAGGTGGCTCCTTCCTTAAGAACTTTTCCATGATTAATACTGATCTTTTGAACCAGACAGGAGCTTTCCCTCCTTCCTCTGGGGTAGATGGGTGATGTAGTAGATAAGAGTCCAGGACCTGGAGTCAGAGAGGTCTGACTTCAAATCCAGCCTTAGACACTTACTGGCTGTGTGACTTTGGACAAGTCACTTAACTTCCTCGCCTCATTTTTCTAAGTCATAAAGTGGGACTAACAACAGCACCAACTTCCTGGGGTTGTTGTGAGGATCAAATGAAATAATATTGGTAAAGTGATTTGCAGACTGTAAAGGGCTATAAAAATATTAGCTGCTCTTATTATTATCAACTCCCTCCTCCTCTTCCTCTGAAATCCTGCCACTTTGTGCGTGTATCTCTCTCTTTTCTTAAACCCTTACCTTCTGCCTTAGAATTGATACTATCAGTTCCAAAGCAGAAGAGCAGTAAGGGCTACGCAATGGGGGTTAAGTGACTTGCCCAGGGTCACATTTCTAGGAAATGGCTAAGTTCAGATTTGAACCCAGGACTCTAGGTCTGGCTCTCTATCCACTGAGCCACCTAGCTGCCCTCTGTATCTCTCTTGATGTCCTGCCTTCTATGTTAGCTTCCTGGGTCCATTTCAAGAGAAAGTAGGTTATAGCTAGAGGGTTGAACTTAGAAGCAGGAGGAAGATATGAGTTCAAATCCCACCTCTGATAAGCTCTAGCTGTGTGCCTATAGACAGATCATCTATGTACAATAATATCCCTGACAACCAGAAGCATCCAAGCTAAAGACTAAGTTTGCCCCTTCAACGAGGGGTTGGCTGTCTCTTCACTCCTCTTATACAGCAGTCCCTTATGGACAATAATAGCAATAGCTGAAGTAATAATTCATCTTCCTCCCCCCCCTCGATTTCTTTCTTTCTTTCTTTTTCTTTCTTCCTTCCTTCCCTCCTTCCCTCCCTCCTTCCTTCCTTCCTTCCTTCCTTCCTTCCTTCCTTTCTTTTTTTTCTTTCTTTCTTTCTTTCTTTCTTTCTTTCTTTCTTTCTTTCTTTCTATTTCTCTTTTTCTTCCTTTCCTTCTATCTCTCTGTCTCTGTCTCTCTGTCTCTCTGTCTCTCTGTCTCTGTCTGTCTATCTGCCTGTCTCTCTCCTATTACAATTAAGTGAGTGGCCCAGAATCACACAGCTAGGGTGTGTCTGAGGCCAGATTTGAACTCCAGACCTGGGGCTCTAGCCTAGCTGCCCCATAACTTATATTTCAATGACACTTTATAGCTTGAAGAGTGATTGCCTTGTATTATATCCTCATTTTATTATTTTATCCCTATTTTACATAGAAGGAAACTGAGGCTTAGAGAGCTTAGGGTGCTTTGTCAGTGTCACAGTTAGTGAGCATCAGAGCTAGGACTCAAATCAGGTCTCCTGAGGCGGTCAGAGAAAGGACAAGGAAGCTTGGAGAAATGTTCTGGGGGATTCCGCCCAGCCTGAGTCAGCCTCCCGCAGGGCCCCAAAGCAACACACCCTGCTAAGTTCTTCTCAGCCCAGTTCCCCAGCATCTTCATGGGGCCGCTGCAAACTGGTTTCTCCACTCTCCTTCCTTCCCCCTCCCAACACCCCAACATGAGATCTCTATAGAGCAGCTTCTACTTCACTGATAAGGACCTACAATGTATTCCCTGATCCTCCACTCCTCCAGGCAGCCTGCCCTGATCATCCTTTGCCTGAAAATGATTCTTTAACTCTGGTCTTAGGATTGTGTGTGTGTGTGTGTGTGTGTGTGTGTAAACAAAAAAAATAAACAAACTTTATGCTTTTTGATTGACTAATTGACAGAGTGCCCCTCACCCAAAGGACCTATTTGCTCCTCTGTAAAATGGGCATGTGGACTGGACGACCTCTGAAAGGCCAACTCCCTGTTCTGCCATTCTGACTCAGTAAAAATGTGCCCCCACGGCTGAGAGAGGGGAAAAGCCTTCAGAGGATGCAGGAATCAGCAATTTTTATATTTATCGTTTAGTAATTTATAAAGAATAAATGTAAGATGTTAGAGCTGCTAAGCGAGCAGCAGTCATTTACTGAGGACCGTCTTTGTGCCAGGCACTGTGCTGGTTGGGTCCTTGAGACTCTGGAATGGTTCAAAGGCAGCTCAGTGTCATGGACATGGGGAGCTGCCTTCTGAGTCAGCAAGACCTGGCTTCAAGTCTTGCCTCTGTGATTTTGTAGATGTGACCTTGAGCAAGTCACTTCCCTTTCCAAGGTTCCAGGCAATTCTCTGAGAGCATACAGGTGAGAGAAGGTGGGGGGAGTTTCCTCATGTGGGAGCCCCCTGTTCAGGTGAAATCACAGACAGAGTCCCCATCCCTATGAAAGTAGGATGTCATAAAATTATTTCCACTAATGTGTCTTTTCTTTTTAAACTCTCACCTTCCTCTTAGAATCAATCCTGTGTATTGCTTTCAAGTGAGAAGAGTAGTAAGGGCTAAGCAATGGGAGCTAAGTGACTTGCCCAGGGTCACACAGCTAGGGAGTGTCTGAGGCTAGATTTGAACCCAGGTCCTCCTGTCTCTACCCCTGACTCTCAATCTAATAAGCCACCTAGCTGCTCCCCCTCTTCACCCCCGCCAACGTGTCTTTGACCACCTCCATGTCCAGGGCTCTATGTTCAGTGGAGAGGGAGATTTGAAGAAAAATACAACCAACTGGACCTTAAGGAGTTTACAGTCTGGTCAGGGAGGTGAGGTGGACAAAGATCCTCCTGCCATCCATGGGCATCTGCTGAAAATGATCAGTAGAGAGGCAGAGCCAAAGGATGTTGGGGCTTCTGAGAAGGAAGGAAATCTCTTTTGGCTGGGGGAAACTGAGGCAGGCATCACAAAAAAGGAGGCATGGGGGCTGAGCCTTGAGGGGTGGGAAACGCCCGTTCATGAGGCAGTGAGTACCCTGCAAGCAACAGATCACAGGCTCTATAAAGAAGCAACGGGCATCCCAATGGACTGCAGTTCATAAGTCATGGATGGAGCATAGAGGTGGGACAGAAGGCTGGCAAAGTACATTGGGAGAGAAGAAGCTTGAGATTCCAGTTTCAGGACTCTGGACTTGATGGTGATGGCAATGGGGAGCCATTGAAGGCTCTATATTCCATAAAATCTAGGAACAGTGTATTTCTCATTTGCGGAAGGCATCTGCCTCCCTTTCCCAAGAGTTTAATCATTTTCCCTAAGACACATCAGCCGCGGGGACAAAACATAACCTCGGAGAGAACCCAGGCGTCCCAGAGCTGAAAGGAACAACCTTGTCCAGCTCTGGGCCCTGCTAAGCATTAAGTCATCGAGTCAGCAAACATTTATTAAGCTTCTATTGTGTGTCAGGCACTGTGCTAAGCCCTTTGGATACAAAGACAGACAAAAATTGGTCCTTGACCTCTGGGAGCTCACAGTCTAACAGGGAAGACAACATGCAAACTAAATAATAAACATTTCTACAGGCATGCACGCTTCCATATCTAGATATAGAGCAAGTGGAAAGCTATCTTGGAGGAAGGGCATTAATGGGCAAGGATAATAAATGTAATAAATAGGTGGCAGCTGGGCGGCTCAGTGGACTGAGAGCCAGGTCCAGAGATGGGAGGTCCTGGGTTCCAATCTGACCTCAGATACTTCCCAGCTGTGTGACCTTGGGCAAGTCACTTAACCCCCATTGCCCACCCTTATTGCTCTTCTGCCTTGGAACCAATACATAGTATAGATTCTAAGACAGAAGGTAAAGGTTTTTAAAAAAAGAATTATGAAGAATTAATTATCTAGGAGCAGCTAGGTGGCTCAGTGGATAGTGCTAGGACTGGAGATGGGAGATCCTGGGTTCAAATCTGGCCTCACTCATGTCCTAGCTGTATGATCCTGGGCCAGTCACTTAACCCCATTTATCTAGCCCTTACCACCTTTCTGCCTTGGAACCAACATAGTATCCTTTCTGACAAGAAAGTAAAGATCTAAAAAAACCCAATCAGTCATCCAGATGTGGCCTGATAAAGATGAGGACGGAGGGCCTGAGACTCTGCCATCTCCTCTGTGTGGATCTGGCATCTCCCCCAGGAGAGCCCTGTAAGGGCAGGCAGGGGCTGAGCCTTTGTCTCATCGTGTCCCCCGTGTGCCGCGATGCCTGGCAATAGCGAGGGATTCATGAAAGCTTCTTGGTGCTGCCCTTGTTTTGGAAGAGGACCAACGACGGCCCGGGTCAGTCGAATAAATAATGTTCAACGTGAAATGTTGACTGACTGGCCCCCCTCCCTCTGGCAAGAGGGCAGCCAGCCTGCATCCTTCTCCTGCCTGCTCAGGGCCCGCTGCAGCCTTTCCAGATCATCCCTTCACCCCCACCCCCACCCAAAGGTGCTCTCAGTCACCTAGTAGGGGTGCTTCAGGCTCTCTGCTAAGTTCTGGAGTTACAGAGACACAAGCAGAAGGCCCCGCCCTCAAGGGGCTCCCACTGGAATAGGGGACACGACATGCCTTCATTGAAGTGTGTGTGTGTGTATCTCTTCTGTGTCACTCTGTGTGTATTTATATACAGTGTAGGTAGATGTGCTTATATGTATCTATGCGCGTGCTTTAATCTATGCATCTCTATGTTTATGTACATGGAATGAGAGAGAGGGATGGATGGATGGATGGACAGACAGATGGACGGATAAATAAGTAGGAAGATGGATGGATGGATGGATAGTTTGATGGTAGGCAGGTAGGTAGATAAAAGGAAAAATGGGCACATAGGTACACGGACAAGATGAAGGATGGATAAACAATGGACAGAAAGATTGAGAGATGGATGGATAGATAGACAGATAGACAGATGGATGGACAGACAGACAGATAGATGGATGGATGGATGGACAGATGGACAGAGATAGATAGATAAATAGATGGATAGGATGAAGGATGGATGAACAATGAATAGAAAGACTGGGATGGACAGATGGATAGATGGATGGATGGATGGATGGATGGATGGATGGATGGATGTACAGACAGATAGATAGATAGACAGGTAGATAGATAGATGGATAGGATGAAGGATGGATGAACAATGAACAGAAAGACTGGGATGGATAGATGGATGGATGGATGGATGGATGGATGAACAATGAACAGAAAGACTGGGATGGATAGATAGATGGATGGATGGATGGATGGACAGACAGACAGACAGACAGATGGATAGGATGAAGGATGTATGAACAATGAATAGAAAGACTGGGATGGATGGATGGATGGATGGATGGATGGATAGGTAGATAAGTAGATAGATGTGTGCACACACACATATGTACATATAGAATGAACAAACAAATACAAGCTGATTCCAGTGGGGAGGCCGAGGTCCTCTGAATTCTCCTGAGCACACCTGAGCTGCACAGCATCCCATAAGAGAAATGAGTAGGAAAGCTCTTCGGGGGGTAGGCGGGGGGCTATTTTCTTTCTTTACATTCTATCTATGTCAGCTGCTGCCTAGCGTCCTGATGCACAAGGCCAGCCCTGCAGGGGGTCCTGTCTTCCCCAATACTCCTGGCCTTTAAGCCCCTTGTGGGTCATGGAATTAGACCTATCAAAGGACCCTGGAGTTAACAGAGTCCTGAGGTCCCAGATGTGGCTTTGGAAGGTTCCTCAGAGGCCATCTAGTTCAACTCTCCTCATTTTACAGATAAGGAAACTGAGGACCATGGGACATGAGGTAAACCTGCCTGAAAAGTTACCTAAATAACGCATCAGTCAGTCAGTTGAAAAGCACTTTCTCTGGGCTTAGTGCTGGGCAGACAAAGGCCATGTCCAGTTCCTACTCTCTCAGGAGGTCATAAAACCCCTACAAAACAAGCACATACACGAGCAACAAAAGGGAACTTGTAAAGACTGAGACTCTCGGCAGGACTTGGAAGGGCTCTCTATAGAAGGTGAGGTTTTAGCTGGGACTGGAGAGAAGTCAGGATGTAGAAATAAGGGGAGACTGTTCCAGGCACAGGAGAAAGCCAGAGAGAATGCCCAGACCTGAGAGAGTGTTCTGGGTGGGGAGTAGTCAAGCCAGTTTCACTGGATCCCAGAATAAATGCGAGTGAGGCATAAAAAAGCCTGGAAATGCAAGAGGGACCAGGTTGTGAAAGGCTCTGAATGCCAAACAAGAAAGTTGATCCTGGAGGTGATAGGGAGCCACTGGAGTTTATTGAGGGTGGGAGGAGGGTAACATGATCTGACCTCTGCTTTTTTTTTTTTAAACATCCTCTGTCAGTATCAATTCCAGTACAGAAGAGTGGCAAGGGCTACACAGTCAGGGTTAAAATGACTTGCCCAGGGTCACACAGCTAGGAAGTGTCCAAGGCCAGATCTGAACCCATTTCCTCCCAACTTCAAGCCTGGTGTTCTACCCACTGTGGTACCTAGCTGCCCTTTGCCCTCTGCTTTAGAAATGTCACTTTGGTGGCTAAATGAGGGATGGATGAAGTGGAGAGAGAATAGAGGCAGGAGGACCCATCTGCGGCCACTACAATAGTCCAGGAGTGAGGACATAAGGGTCTACACTGGGGAGAGGGAAGCAGCAGAGGAGGGAAGGAGGCACACTGGAGAGAAGGCTGCAGAGGTAGAATTAACAGGTCTTGGCAACAGCTTAGAAAGGGAGGGTGGGAGAAAGGGAGGAATCTAGGATGAAACTTAGCTTTCAAGTGTGGGTGCCTGAGAGGACGGGCACCCCCTCAGAGGTAACGGGGAGATTCAGGAAAAGGGACTATAACCAGAGCAGCAGCCAGCATTTACTTAGCCCTTCTAGGATGGCAAAGCACTTTACAGTTCTCGTCTCATCCGGTCCTCACGGCGGCTCCCAGGTGTAGTGCCAGCATTATGCCCATTTAACAGATGAGGGGAATAAGGGAGGTGGTGTGGTTTGCCCAGAGTCACACGCATTAGAGTTAAGATTCGAACCCAAGTTCCCGGACTTTGGAGGCAGGGCTTTTCCCAGTGTCCCATAATATCTAGTGCTAAGCGAAGTGCTTAGCACAGTGCCTGGAACAGAGCAAGCACTACTGGAATGCCAGCTATTTCTAATGTTCTTATTTTACAAGTAGGGAAGCTGGAGCCCGGAAGGGCTCAAAAGACAGACCTGGTTCAGACTTGAGTGTCTTTGTGACTTAGTGAGCTCACCGTCACCAAAGGTATTCAAGCCAGGTCTGGACAAGCACTGGTGAAAGATGGAGGATGAAGAACTAAAGTAGGTACAATTAGGCTCGATGCCCTTTGAGGTTCTTCTAGCTCTGACCTTCCAGTTCTGGGGCCCTTTCTGGGTCTGGTCATCCCCCACTTCTCACGTCCTTCTTGGCTTGGCCGTCTTTGGCTAAGCCTGTCCCGGCGGTGCTCACTTATTGCTTGTTCCTCATCTCCCAGGACACCGGCTCCATCTTCCCTCAACTTCCCGAACCCGCCTTCCTCCCCCCCGTTCCTGGAGGTCCACCCCGGAGAGCCGGAGCGCCCCCGTGGGCCCAGGGAGGGTCACTGACCTTCTGCCCGTAGGCCAGGCCTTTGTCGTAGAGGGCGATGCCGGCGGTCAGCTTCTGGACCTGGTCACTGTCGCTCAGGAAGCCCACGTCGAAAGCGGAGGCGTAGCCCTGCTCGGCCAGGCAGCGGGCGGCCCTGAGCTGCAGCTCGCCCTCGCCGGCCTCGTCCTCCTGGGCCTCCAGGCCCATCAGGCAGGCCAGCCTCTCGGTGCAGCGAGCCCCCTCCTGCTCCAGGCCCAGCTGGTCGTAGACGTGAGCCAGGTTGGCCCAGGCGTTCAGGTTGTCCGGCGCCTCCTGGGTCACCTGGAGGAAAAGCTCCCGGGCCTGCTCCAGCTCCTCCAGGTGGAGAGAGAAGACGCCCAGGAGGTTGCGGACCGCGCAGCGGAGGGGCCCCGCCTCCAAGTCCAGCTCCGTCCGAAGGCTCTCCCTCTGGAGCTTCATGTCCCGGCCTCGGAAGGGGGCTCCGGAGCCCGGCTCAAAGTTGAGGTTCAGGTCCAGGTGGAAGTGGCCAGGCAGGTACTCCATCTCCTCCAGGAGGGCTTCGATGTCCTCCTCCTCGGCCATCTCCTCCGGGCCGCCTCCCGGGGGCAGAGCCCCGGCGTTGGGGAGGGCTTGGAGCATGGCGCTGGAGGGCCGCCCCGGGCCTGGAGGAACCCCGTCCCAGCTCTGCCGCTTCCTAGCTGCGCGGCCCCGGGCAGGGGCTTTCCCTGGGCCGGCGTCGTGCCCCCATGTGTGAGATGAGGGCTTCGGAGGAGGCGATTCCTCCGCGGGCGGTCCGGCTTCCGATCCTGGACTCCTGAGTTGCTGCAGCAACGTCCTCTCCCCTCCCCGGGCCAAGCCCTCCTAGCTGGCTCATCAGGTTTGTCCAAGTCCGGGGAGGAGCTTGTCGGGGGAGAGGCCGCCCGAGAGGAAATGGAATGGAAAGGTCAGTAGGTGCCACAGAGAATCGGGAGCCCCGAGAGGCCGCCCAGCGTCGGCCGAGAGCGGGGAGCGGGCTCAGGACCCGTCTAGTCCCAGCCCCTCCCTTTACAGAGGGGGAAACGGAGGCAGGCCCTGAGAGAGAACGGCACTTACCTGCCCGAGGCCACACAGCGGGAACTCGCTGGATGGGGGCCTGAGCCGGGTCCTGGGCTCTCGGGTGGGAAGTGCCCGGCTGGAGAACCATTAGCTGACTGCCGGCCAGCTGACGTGCCGCCCATCCCCGGCCCCCACCCAGGCCACTCCGCTCTCTGGAGAGTGCTCCAAGGTGGCGAAAGGAGGAGGTGCGGGCTGAGCAGAGGAGAGGCCTTTCCCTTTGCCTTCTGACTAACTGTTAAAACCGGCTCTGCCCAGCCAGATGTGTGTGAAAGAAGGGGATGATGGGAAGATGGCTGAGGGTGGCAGAAAGATCAGGGGACCCGCCGTGGGGCGAGCTGGATGCCGGTCCTGGTCCTGCCACCCACAGGGCGACCTGGGGCAAATCCCTTCTCCTCTCGGGCTTTTTTAGTGCCCTTTTTAAAAGCGGGGCGCGGAAGGTCTTAGGCTTGTGTTAAAAAAAAATCCACTTCATAAGGACACCGTAGGGGAAGTATGGCCAGACGGCAGCCTATATGGGAGAAGTAGCTAGAGAAGCGGAATGCCTAGAAAAGGTCTGAAGGGTCTCAGTGGATTGCAAGTCCAAAAAACCTCATGGAATCCTGTTGTTCTTGTTGTTGGGTCATTTTCAGTCATAAATGACCCTTTATGACCCCATTTGGGTTTTTTCTTGGCAAAGAACCTGGAGTAGTTGGTCATTTCCTTTTCATTTTACAGATGAGGAAATTGAGGCAAAGAGGGTAAAGTAACTAGCCCTGGGTCACATAGCTAATTATCTGGATTTGAACTCAGATCTTCCTGATTCCTGATTCTTGGTGTTCTACATACTACACCACCAGGCTGCCCCTCCAGGGTTGTTAGGAAGCTCAAATGAGATAACATGTATTTAAAAAAAAAAAAAAAAAAAGGTGTTTTGCAAACCGTAAAGCATTTTATAATGCTAGTTTTGAGCTGTTATTATTCCAGATCTAAGTCAAGTTCAGTGCTTCATCCACAGATCTAATCCAACCCCTTTTGGAAACTAAGGACTAAGGAGAGGAAATGACTTGACTAAGGTCACACAGTGAGTAAACTGCCAAGCTGAGATTTGAGCCTGAGTCTTCTGAATCTAAATCTAATGATGCTCATCATGGACTATTCAGGGAGTTCTTCCAACAAAAGCAAGTTGGCTCCTTGGCTCTGGGCTGGGGGATGAGGGTGGTGTGTGTGCAGGAGAGAGGATTCCTGGCCTTGGAGATACCCTCTAATACCAAGGCTAAAAGGTAGAGAGGTTTCTGCGCCAGGAGAGTTAGCTTCTACGGATATGGGCCAGGGAGCTGAGGAGCCTGAATAAAGAAGCGGGGGGGCCAATCAGGAATCGGAGAAGGAATGGGGGTGGTCTGAGGGTTAGGCTCCAGGGTCAGTGCTAGGAGAGCAGCCGGGGTCTGAGGGACAGATGGAGCTCCCAATAGGTGGCCTTTGGCTCCCTACTTTGGGCATCCCTGAGGGATGATGGGAAAATCTTCAATTCTTGAGGAAGCACTTCTCAGGGAGAGGAGCTGCTCCTGATCGGTTACCTAGATGTTCTCTGTCACTTACCCCCTGGGTGACCGTGGGCAAATCGTTTCCCCGGGCCTCAGTTTCTTTGTTTGTCAAATAAGGGCCCCAAACTAGAGGGTCTCTAAGGTACTTCAGGGAGATAACAGAGTGAAGGAAAATGAACAGGTATTTGTAAAGTGCCCAGTACACGCTCAGCCCTGGGGACAGTCCCTGCTCTCGAAGCACTCCCAGACTAGTGGGAGACACAACATTCTAACAACTGGGTACAAACACGATCTCAGGGTGAGGGCTTAAAGGCTGGCAGGATAAATTGGGGGTCACCTCAGAAGGAAGGCATTAGCACTAGAGGGGGACCAGGAGAGCCTTCGTGGGACATCCACATCGTGATGTTTGTTGTTGTCTGATCTCTGCCCCCTCTGATGGCGCAGCCTCCTGCCTCCTCCTGCCCCATGGAGGGCTGCGAGTGGCTCAGCTTCAGATACCTGGGACATCTGAACACACACATGTGTTAGGGTCCCGGGGGCCGGGGGAAGAGCCTGCCGGGAACCCCCGATGAATAATCCGAAAGAAGGATCGCTGGGAGGCTGGAAAAGCCCATCAGGAGACAGAAACGACCCCGCTTAGGAGAGGCGGATCTGGTTCAGCTGGCACAGAGACGGAACGAGGAGCTTTAGAGACAGATAAAACAGATGCAACGGGAGGGGCAGCGAGGACCCCCTTCCACAAAGAGAGTCCCCAGCTATGCTGTCAGGGCCAAAGCCTCCCTGCCAGGGCCAGGAGCCATGATCATGAGCTGCTTTAGTCCCTCCATCAATAAATACATGAAACCAAGTACTCAGTCTCATGGGGGTTCCACGCACGGAATCACAGAACCTTCCCCCCTAGAGTGCGGCTGTTAAAAGCCCTGGAGGCTAATTCGTGTCCTCATAATTACTGCCATGATGTACCTACACACACACAGTTCTAGGCATGCTACTCCCCTGCTCAAGAAGCTTCAGTGATTCCCTGTGTCCTTCAGGATCAAATAGAAGCACCTCTGCTTGGCCTTTAGTGCCCTCACAATCTGTCCCTGGCCTGCCTCTCACAGGCTAGGGCTCAGCCAAACTGTCCTGTTTGCTGGTCTTCCTACCTAATGTTCCATCGCTTAGCATCATACCTGTGCCCAGGTAGTCCGTCATGCATACATTCCCTCCTTCCTTCAAAGCTCAGTTCAAAGGCTGCCTCCTCACTCAGCCCTCCCAAGTTACCTTGTTTTGTATGCTGTATTAAGGGAAGCTTTAATAGCTTCAAACGCCTTAAGACACATTTTTGGTAGCCCTTTAGAGCTGGATATGTTGCTTTCCTTAACTGAATGCAAGACTGAGGGCAAGAGCAAATTTGTTTTTATCTTTGTATCTCGGGGGCGCAGCACAGTGCCCGGCACACAGTAGGATCACAGACAGAAGACTGTAGACCTTAGAGGCCGTGTCATTTTACAGATAAGGAAACTGAGGCCTAGGGAAGCTGTCACTTGTTCACGATTGCACAGATTCTCCCAAGCAGTGCTTAACTTTCTCTAAAGACTTTTCCACTTGGGAATGTGGCTTCAGGGACAGCAGCTCAGTGGTCTGTGTCTCTGGAGGGGCACCATTCAGGTGATCACAATGCCGGGGGTGATTTCAGTGTCTCTCCTGACTCCAGAGATTGGAGGGAGCCTTGGAAGGAAGGGTGTAGAGAGCCAGAAGTGAACAGTTTGATCTGTAAATTCTATCAGATCCAGCTATAGCTGATGATTATAACTAATTGATGACTCCTTTCATTATTAAAAAGTTTTCCTGTGTAATAAATCATTTTAATTTAAAGAAAAGGGGGAAATATGTGGGAAGCCAATAAGAGAATAGATAAAAATCTGAGACTCCTCTTTTGACCCCTTTTGGGATCCTTGTGATTTCTTGTTGAAAAGTATTGTGGCCTTATTGAAGAGCTTTAGGTTCCAATTGGGCCAGCATTTAAAAGGTTAACATTCTCCCCCTTTGGTCAGGAATGCAGCTGCCTGGTATAGCCAAGACCAAAACCTTAGCAGGGGCAATTCAACCCTGAGAAAAATATTCCCCAACTTGGCTTTCTGATAAGAACCCAGTCAAAATTCAGCCTTGGCCTTGGTCTGTTCTGAAGCCAGTGAGACCTTTTAAGTTTTGATATGACATAATTTATAACTTCTGTACACCTGCAAAGTTTCGGGGGGCTTCTTTTGTGTGAAATGAGACTTGAAGTATATATATATATAATAAACTCCATGCTCCTGGAGACAGAGCTGGAAGCATGAGCTAAAAGATGTTCAGTGTCCATTATTTCCTTATCAACTAAGCTGTCCTTATCAGATTTTCAGAGATGATAAAGAGCTCTCGAGAGAAGGGGTGGGTAGAACCCTGAGAAACATGTCTGGGTTGCTCATTTTGAGTCTCTTCTCCAACCTGGGCCCTCACTTTCCTTATTTATAAAACGAGGGGGTTGGGATTGCTGAGCTCTAAGGCCCCTTCCATCTGTGGGTCATCACGGGCTCTGCAACCAGGAGAAGGAAGCATCCCCGGAGCTCCTAGCACGGAAGCTGGCACATGTGTGTGTTGACAGACAACCCTCGACCATTCTGCCTTAAAAACAGAGAAATCACTCTCGTTGCTCTCCTACTCATACCTTGAGAGCTTATGAAAATTGGGCTTCCACAATTCCACAGAGAAGGGCCATTGGACACAAGGAGCTAAGAATCAAATGGGAACTTCTTTATGGAGAGAGGAGAGCTGGATGTTCTGAGGAGGGATCCCAGAATTTAGAGCTAGTAGAGGTCTAAGAGGCCATCTGACCCAACTGATGTCTGAGCAAGAATGGCCAACCCCAACAATGGGGCAACCAGCTTCTGCTCAGAGACTTCTAAGAGGAATGTAGAGATGACGGAAGCCATAGCTGTTAGCTCCATATTTAAAGCTAGAAGAGACCTTAGGAGTGACTGATGGCCTTGGGGACCACTGAGGCCAGCTCCCTTACTTTACAGATGAAAGCTGGTTCATGAATTGATTAACACAATACCTCCTGCCCTCCCCACCAGCACAGCATTAGCATTCATGGAAACTAGGCACTGGGGTAGATTATTGCCTTCTTAATCTAAAAAGGCACTGGGTCTATCTATCTTGCTCCCCTAGTCCCAACAAACTCACCCTTTAAATAATAATAATAATAGCTCACATTTATAAAGTGCTTATCATGTGGCAGGCACTAGGCTAAGAATTTTGTGATTAATATCTCATTTGGTCCTCACTATAACCTTGTAAGGTAGGTGCCATTATTTTCTCTGTTATACAGAAGAGGAAACTGGGCACAGGGGTTAAGTGAGTTGCCCAGGATTACACAACTGCTAAGTATTGAGGCTGGATTTGAACTTGGGTCTTTCTGATGCTGGGAAACTAAGATAGTAGAGTAAGAAACACTCTGAGCTCACCCAAACCATCCACACACATACAAGAAAATAAATTGGCTCTGAACTCAGGTCTTTCTGACTCTAGATCAACAGCTGTATCTATTGAAACATCTGGCTGCCCAATAATTTCCATTTCTCTTGAGTTATGTGGCTTACAACCACCCTAGGAGACAGGTAGTGCAAATATTCTTCTCACTTGCCAGGTGAGACTTAGAGGAGGCAGTAACTTACCCAGCAGCATGCAGGTATCCTGCCAGCAGATCTGGTATTCAAATCCAGATCTCCTGAGAATCTTTTGTGTAGCCAGTCTTGCTGAAGGGACATGGTGAAAGAGAGGCAGAGGGAAAGGCTTTATATTTAGGCCTTTGGGGTCTCAGTCCCCAGCTAGTTCTGATATCCCACGAGGCAAAATTCTTTCCTGAATACTACATATACCCATAGAAGTTTGTGGGACAGCAGGGCAAACTGGGTCCCTTGAGGTCACACAGTTTAGTTGAATTGGATTGGATACAGCAGAGTTAGAGGCAGAGTTGAGTCCAGAACTCTCGATTCCCAGTACCATGCTTTCTCCACCTCAGCTCAACTCCCGAATGGGAGGCCTTGTACGGGAAGGTAAAAAGTGGTCTGCAGATGGTCAGGACAAGATTCGGGCGATGGGAAACAATTTTAGTTGGCCAAGAAGTATGGAACTGCTTCAGACAGGGAAGCCATTACAATGACTGTTTCTACTTCATACTGAAGCTGTCATTCTAGCCTACATCCTTTCCCCATCTTTCTTGCCTTCATCCTTCTCCTCTCTTCCCTCTTAAGAATGCTCACAGGTGGGGATGACCTGCCACATGCTGGATAGCAAGTAATACAAAAAACCGCATTCTGTGTGATATCTCCCCAACACTGACTGACAAACGGGACTGGGAATGATGGGATCACTGAGTCAACATAACTTCCACTATTTGGTTCTCTCTTCTCTCTACACTTTTACTCCTTTCCTGCTTCCTCTTTTTCTCCTTCATTTCATTCTATTCCATTCTTCCCTATTCTATGTTATTCTGTTAGAATATAACCTCCTTGAGGGAGAGGAGCTCTGTTGGGAACCCTTTGAGTTTGGGGCTGGTAGGATGCCCAAATTGAGCTGTCCTGTGTTTTGCCAGAGATGCAGATCTCTAGTGAAGGACAGAGGTCAGGACTGGAGATGCAGATATTTCATAAGGGCGATAATGAATGCCATGGGGATAAATGGAAAGGTAAAGGTGTAGAGGTAAGGTAAAAGGAAAGGGAAAAGTGTAGAGAGAAGAGAGAACCAAGTAGTGGAAGTTATGTTGACTCAGTAACCCCATCATTCCCAGTCCTGTTTGTCAGTCAGTGTTAGGGAGGCATCACCCAGAAAGCAGTTTTTTGTATTACTTGCTATCCAGCATGTGGCAGGTCATCTCCACCTGTGAGCCAGCATTTATTGGTGATTGGGGAGGAGCCAAGATGCAACAGTCTGTGGAGATTAAAATTAATATCCAATAAATATTATATTTTAAATGTTTATTAATAATAACTAAAGTAAGACAGCTATCTAACCCAGCCCGCTTGTGAGAGCAAAAGAGAAAGAGAGACAGAGCCTCATAACTTATACAAATATGACCACACAATGTGGTAGAGAGATTAAAAGGAATTTTGGGAAATACTAAGGGACTTCTGGGGGATGAAGTCCAAAGATTCAAAATTTCTATTTATACAGATCCATCCCCTTTTGTTAATGTGGATCTATCTAATTTATCTTTATCTCATTACAAAAGTTATCAATAAAAGCTGGTCCCCATCTTGAATCTCTTGCTGATCTCTAGGTCCATCAGCATGTGGCAACCTTGACATAATTTTTTTAAACAAACACCTTTTAGTTCACCCCACACCCACACCCACACCCTGAGTTCTGCCTCATTAATCAAGGTGAAAGTCCAAAGAAAGAATTTTCCAAGGTTGGAACCTTGGAGAACACCCACTTGCAAGAAGTCAGAAAAGAAAAGTCATCAAGCGTCATAGTCCTTGCCAAAGCAATATAAAGTTAGGAGAGTCAAGGGTGATTCTGCCTGTCCCAAACTACCCAAGGAAGAAGAGAAAAGCCAGAAGGAGATGGCCAAATATCAAAACCTAAACAGTGCATGATGAGGGCTGAGAGAAGGCTAATGGATTTGCCAATTAAAGAACACTGGTGGCCTTAGTGAAGGTTTCTGGTTATTAGTTACTGGTAGGGCTCAGAACCACACAGCAAGAAGTCAAGGAATAGATGCTGAGGAAACAGAAAAGTCTAGACAACCTTTTTCAAAGTTAGGAGTGAAGAGGAAGATGGGAGAGAAGGTGGCTGGGATTGAAGAAACAAAGAAGGAGGGGACAGTTCTTCTTCTGAATGTGGCTAGTTTTCTTTCTCATAAGTCCCTCAGCCTTGCTCTGGATTCTTTCATTGCTGCTAGTAGAGAAGTCCGTTATGTTCGATTGTACCACAGTGTATCAGTCTTCATGTACAATGTTCTCCTGGATCTGCTCCTTTCACTCTGCATCAATTCCTGGAGGTCTTTCCAGTTCACATGGAATTCCTCCAGTTCTTTATTCCTTTGAGCACAATAGTATTCCATCACCAACAGATACCACAATTTGTTCAGCCATTCCCCAATCGAAGGACATTCTCTCATATTCCAACTTTTTGCCACCACAAAGAGCACGGCCATAAATATTTTTTTTTAAGTCTTTTTTCCTTATTATCTCTTTGGGGTATAATCCACTGCTTCTGACTTCTTCTGGTCGGGTAAACCTGTCAGTGCTCTAAGGAATTCTCTAAGATTTTATGCTTCATGGCAGTTGGTGGAAGGAAAAGGTAAGGAAAGAAAGAAGAATGAAACTAAGCACCTACTATGTGCCAGGCACTATGCTAAGCGCTTTGTAGATATCTCATTAGATTTTCACAACAGCCCTGGAAGATACAAGCTATTATTATCATCCTCATTCTACCCCATTGAAACTAAGGCGGAGAACCTTTAAGTGATTTACTCAGTCAATAGCTATTAAGAGTCTGAGACTGAATTTTGAACTCAGGTCTTCCTGACTCCCAGCCCCAGGATTATGTACTGAGCTACCTGGATGGTTGAGGAAGCTCTTGATGAGTTTCCTCCAGTGATGAAATTGCACCTGCTCCCTCTATCTTCAAAAACCAAAAGTACAGGGGGAGGTTCTTTTAGGATGGGGGATACTTGATAATGTTTGTCAGTGAAGAGGAAGGAGACAGTGGAGAAAGAACCATGGAGGATGCATTAAAGGATGAACTGAGAAGTCAAAGTCCCAGAGACATTGGGGAATAGAATAAAGAACCCAAGGAAAGAGATAAACCCTAGTAAAAAGTACATGTTCCTCTGTAAAGAAAGAGGAGAAGAAAAAGGGGAAAGACTGGTGATGCTGAGGTCTGAATGGAAGAGGGGCTGTGCATGCCCCTGTTCTATGGCCCCAGGCTTCTCAAGGAAAGGAGGCTGAACCTGCTTTATCTGAAGCCAGAAGGTCCAGGAAAGGGGGAAAGGTTTGGAACAGATGCTGAAGGGAATGAAGTGGGGCAGGAAGAAGAAGACAGTTGTCCAGCTGGCAGCAGGATCCAAGCTGAGGTTGGGCATTATCAAGTTCGAGAGAGAAATGGGATGGCTAGGGAGGGCACAGACATGAAGGGGAATTCAGGTTAGGTACGGAGGCCAGGGAAGCCAGAGTGGCAGAGATGTACCCTTCTTCCTGTTTTCCCTCTTTTCTCTCTCTCTTGCCTCCTCCCCACCCCTTCTTTTACCTTCCTTTCCCCACAGCCCCCTTCATTCCTCTCTTCCCTTTCCTCCTTATTCTTTCCCCCTCTACTCCCTTCTTCATCTTCGTCCCATCCATGACCCCCGTCTCACTCTTGCTCCCATTTCCTTTTCTCCCCCGGCTTTCTTCCTCTCCATCCTTCCACGCCCCTTATTCTCCTCCTCCCTCCTTCTTTCTTTCCTCTCCCATTCCCCTGCTGCTTTTCTATTCCTCCCCACAGCCTCTTTCTTTTCTCTTCTTCCCCACCTCCTTTCTCCTTCCTTTTTTCCATTCTCTTCGTCTACAGTAGTTCTAGGTCATAAAAGCCGGGAGGGCGTTGCTGGGCAGCTAGGGCGGGGCGGGCGGTGTAAAGGAGCCGCCCTGGTACTAGAAAGCTTACAGACTATCCAGGAAACTTTCCCAGTGCTTGAAAGCTTACAGGCGATCCGGGAAACTTCCTGCAACAGTTGGAAGGCGTCTTTCAGGAGCTTGCAGGATGCCAGAAAAACATTTTGTAGGAGCGCCCTTCGGGAGCCAGTCAGCCAGGTGGGGCTGGGGAGTCTCGGGGGAGGTGATCTTCCCTCCAGAAGGGCGGGGTTGGGCGCCTGCTCTTCTTCTCCAAGCCTCTGATTCCCCAGCTGTCCCCGGTCCTGGGTTCAAATCCAGCCAATACTACTGACTCCTTCTTATGTTGTGCTAGATCCTTCTCTTCCCTGTCCTCAGTTTCCTTCGCTTTCACGAAGCTAGTCTCTTTGATTTCGAAGCCCTTCTTTAACAACTGGGTTCAAGCCGTGACTGAGGCCCAGAGGAAAGCTCCGAATTTGGAGAGAGAAGACCTGGGTGCAATTGTGGTTCTGCCCCTTATTACTTCCCTCATCCAGAGCAGGCACAGCCCTTCCCCTACCTGGCCTCAGTTTGCAGGGTTGGAGAAGCCAAGAAATGAACTCTAATGGAAGATCCTTTCCAGATCGAAATTGAAGGGCTTTGGCCTCTCCTCCCTGCTCTCTTTGGGGTCCTTAATTCCCTCTCCCCCATTCTTTTAGTCGGGGGAGTTCATGGCTCCCTCTAGACTGGGGAGCCCAGGAGGGATTTAGCTCTTTCTTCCCTTGCTCCTCCTCCACCCATGCTTCCCCATCTTCCTTCATTCATTCATCTCAACAAGCATTTATTAAATCCCTACTATGTGCTCAGGCACTGAAGAGCAAAAGATAGAATGAAACAGTTTCTGCCCTCCAGGAGCTTACATGGGTTGGAGGGAGACACCCAGATGCATTCGGGGATCTAGAAAATATGTACAAAATGTAAACAGGAATTCATTGGTGAGTGTGTGAGGGAAATGGGGGGCAAAAAAGACTTCCTCTTTCAGAGGTTCTCAGCCTTTTTGTGTGTCCCAGCTTCCTCTGGTAGTCTGGGGAAGAAGCCTATGAACTCCTTCTCAGAAGAATGTTTTTAAGTGCATAAAATAAAATATACATTATTACCAAGGAAAACAATTATACAATCATCAAAGTTTTTGTTTGCTTTTTAAGAAGAAGTTGAATGGGGCAGCTAGATGGCTCTCTGGATAGAAAGCCAGGTCTGGTCTTGGATTCAAATTTGACCTCAGATTCATCCTAGGGTAACAACCCACTTCACCCCAGGTGCCTAACCCTTATGTTATAACTCGGCATCATCCTAGATAGATCTCCAAAATGGTTGGATCAGCTCACAGTTCCACCAACAGTGTGTTCCCATTTTTACACATCCTCTCCAATATTTGTCATTTTGCCCTTTTATCATTTTAGCCAATCTGATAGGTGTGTGAGAAGAAGATATCTCAGAGTTATTTCAATTTGCATTTCTCTAATCAATAATAATTTAGAGCATTTTAATAGAGTTATGTGTGGCTTTGATTTTTTCATCCAAAAATTGTCTGTTCATATCTTTTGACAATTTCTCATTCAGAGAATGGCTCATATTCTTATAAATTCCACAAAAGAATCTCCATATATTTTAAATATGAGACCTCTATCTGAGAAACTGTGTTTTTTCTGGGCTCCTCTGCCACATTTTGGAATGAGGCAGTAATGGACTTTGTTAAAAATATCTCAGCCAAGGTTGAAAGATTGGTTAGATCTGGAGAACTTGTGACAAGTATCCATGAGCTTCAAAGTTTTTCTTTTTTTAAATGTCACACAGCAACTCATTTGAATCCTATATGATAACAGGCTTGTTTGCTATTGTCATTAAATGAGCTGTTGTGATTTGGGGGATTTGGGGCACTTTTTTGAAAGGGCATTACCTGTTATACTACTGTTTTATAATGCTGTTACTTGGTGAAAATCATTTACACTCACACTGTGAATTAAGACCAAGTTAAAAAAGAAATGGATCACATTTTTGGGTGAGAAACCTTTGTATTCTGTCTCTCCTTGGGTAACAAACACACTGTATCACTGATTGTGAACTATATATTTTTGATTTAAAAAAAAATTTATTATCGTTTTTCCTTGTATATGCAATGGAGTATCTGACGTTTCTTTTTTCTCTCATTTTTTGTACTTAAAGCACATGTTAATGTTTTTTTTTTTTAATTTTACACTGTTTACAATATCCATTCCATTGGGGGCAGCTGAGTGGCTCAGTGGATTGAGAGCCAGGCCTAGAGACTGGAGGTCCTAGGTTCAAGTCCGGCCTCAGACACTTCCAGCTGTGTGACCTTGGGCAAGTCACTTGACCCCTACTGCCCACCCTTACCACTCCTGGGCCAAGGACGGTCCCTAGCCCGGATGAAAAAAGGAGGAGGGTTGGGCGTGGGGCTAGCAACCCCACCCTGTAAAAACTACATCTGCTAAAGAAACTGCAACCTAAAGTAGGGGCAGCTGGGCTAGCTCAGTGGATTGAGAGCCAGGCCTAGAGACGAAAGGTCCTAGGTTCAAACCCAGGCTCAGACACTTCCCAGCTGGGTGACCCTGAATGACTGTGTGACCCATTGCCTATGGGATGTGGCCCTATGCTCCTAGAATGGAGTCCCAGGATAAAAAAAAAAAAAAAACCAATATCCATTAGCCCTAATATTAATGCATACCCAAAAGCTTTAGACTATGGAAACTTGCCATTGATTCTTAAATATTATGGGACTTTGATTAATGATTGTGTCTGATTCCAGGAGATGGAATCACAAAAGAGTCATTATACAGTGCCAAGAAGCACAAGGTCAAGGAGACCAACTAATCCCAGTGGGATTGACAAAAATCTGCATCAAGACAGAGGACTTGTTTTGGGGCTCAAGGAACTGGTGGTTTGACAGTGTCAGATGCAGGATTTCCCTGTGGCAAATTCAGATAAAGTACCTCAGTTTGGCTAGAATATTGACTCTCCTACCCCTGAGAGCAAAGGTAAAACCAGACCAGAGAATGCCATTTCCCATTTGCTGTAAAAATCTAGTCCCTTTTCTGTCTTTCATAAATGTGGCAATTTTCTGTAGTCCTGGCTGCTGATTGGGTAAGTACATATTGCTGCAATGGTCCTATAGGCTTGTGGGACATAAATCACTTTATTTGGCCCTGATTCAAGGACCTATTGTGGGCTTGTTCTTGATTACTCAGAATTTTATATCTATTTAATTTTGACTTTTTTCTTTTCTTCTATTTTTTTTTATGTTTTTGACTTCCTTTTTACAATTGATTCACATACCTTGTAACTCAGCCATGTATCCCTGGGTGATCCATGTGTTTGTCAATACCCTCCTCAGGGGGGATTGTATAACTGGAATTTAATTCTACATTTATAAAATTTTTCTTGCTTGAGATAATTTTAGGATAAACTTGCTACCTCCCCTAATCAATAAAGTGAACTGTTTGGAGAAGGTGCCATGGAGATGCCTGTAGAAACCTCACACTGCACCAAAAGATCCTGAATGAACTTTGAGATGTAGTGAAATTGAACTATGGGAGTGGGGGGTGTTGAAAACATTTATTTTGAATATACACTCTTATGTCAAAGGGAACTGCCCCCAGTTGGTTTTTTGTCAATGTGCCTAGCAATCATTAGTTTTGTTCTCTTTCTTTTATTTCCCTCTTATCCCCAAATTATTGTAATTTTCCCTTAGAAACTGTAATAGTGTACATACCTCTAGTTGAAGATCTTTAGAGATGTAAGTTGGTTATGTTTATTGATTTCATGAGGAAACTAGGCTTGTAAATCTGGGAGATTTCTACATGCTTGTTTTCCATGGGAATTGCAGTGGGGATTGTGTAATTGGAATCCGAACTCCAGAACTACAGTTCCTAGCACCACACTCTCCTCATATTATGTGCTGATGTAGGCAGGATATAAATTTCGTGTAGCCCCACCTCTCGCCCACTCTTCCTGTGATCCCATTTGGTGGAGGTGGTGTGAGGTGAATGGCAGGAGAATCTAATTATGTGGCCTTATATTTTGTTAGATAATTACCTTTTTATTCCTTTACTTCAAGTTATTATTAATAAACTTTATAAAAATTAATACTTGGAGTATTGGGCATTAATTTAAATCTTACACTACATTAGTTTTATTTGAACAAACCCTTTTTAATGTATTCAAAATTATCCATTTAACAACTTACAATACTTTCTATCTCTTGTTTATTCATAAATTCTTCTCCTATCCATAAATATGAAGGCTATTATGTTCCCTATTATTCCAATTTGCTTATGATATCTCTCTTTATGCCTAGGTCATGTACCAATTTTGATCTTACTTTGGTAAATTATGTAAGCCTTTGGTCTATATCTCTTTTCTGCAAGCCTGTGTTCCAATTTTCCCAACTTTTATTTATATTTTACTAAATAGTGAATTCTTATCTCAATAGCTAGGATTTTTACTTTTATCAAATGCAAGGTCAGTAAAATCTTTTATAACTGTTTGTTGTGTGTTTTTTCTGTTCCACTGAACTATGGTTCTATTTCTTAGACAGTTCCGGGTAGTTTTGATAATTACTGCTTTCAAATACAGTTTTAAATCTGGTATTACTAGTCCTCCTTCTTTTACATTTCCCATTAATTCCTTTGATATTTTTTACTGTTTCTTCTTCCAAATGAATTATTTTTCAAGTTCAATAGAATACTTTTTTAGTAATTAAAATGGGATGACATTGAAGAACCTTATAACCCTTACTTTTAATGAAGCACTTAACCTATGTTATCTCATATTTTTATTATCCTCATTTTACAGATGAGAAAACTGAGACTGGGAGAGGTTTAATGAAGGTTACTAGGGGGTTCAAGGTTTCCTAGCTAGGATGTTTCTTACAAGTATTTTTTGGCATTCAGTTTTGTTAATCTCATCTTTAATTTTGGGGAGTTCCAATTTGGCATTTAATTAGGGATTTTTAAAAAAATTTTTTTAAACCCTTAACTTCTGTGTATTGACTTATAGGTGGAAGATTGGTAAGGGTAGACAATGGGGGTCAAGTGACTTGCCCAGGGTCACACAGCTGGGAAGTGTCTGAGGTCAGATTTGAACCTAGGACCTCCCGTCTCTAGGCCTGGCTCTCAATGCACTGAGCTACCCAGATGCCCCCTAATTAGGGATTTTTAATTTGTTCTTTTCATAGTTTTAAAAAACTGAATTTCTAATTCATTGATCTGTTCTTTCTCTACATTATTGACATATAAGCATTTAGAGGTGGAAATTTTCCTGTAATTACTGCTTTTGCTGTATCCCATAGGTTTTGAAATATTTTATTATAATTATCTCTAATATTTATTTATAATTTCCATGACCTGTTTAATCCCCTAATTCTTTAAGAGTAAGTTACTTAGTCACAATTTATTTTTATTCTGTTTCCATGGTTCTTTTTAAAATATATTTTTATTGCATTATGATTTGGAAAGGATGCATTTAACATTTGTTCTTTTCTGCATTTAATTTTAAAGTTTTCGTTTCTTAACATACAGTCAGTTTTTGTAAAGGTATCATGAACTCCTGAGAAAAAGGGATATTTTTCATTTGGTTCTTTCTGGATATCTATCATATCTAGCTTATCTAAGATTTTATTTATCTCCTTGACTTCATTCTTTTGTTGTTGTTGTTGTTAGATTTATTTAGTTCTTTTTTTTTAACCCCTTGTACTTCGGTGTATTGTCTCATAGGTGGAAGATTGGTAAGGGTGGGCAATGGGGGTCAAGTGACTTGCCCAGGGTCACACAGCTGGGAAGTGGCTGAGGCCGGGTTTGAACCTAGGACCTCCTGTCTCTAGGCCTGAGATTTATTTAGTTCTGAAAGGGAAAGTTTAAAGTCCTCCACTATTATAATTTTGTTATCTATGTCTACCTGTAACTCTTTTCCTTTAAAAATTTAGATGCTATAACACTTGGTGCATATAGGTTTAGTATTGCTAATGCTTTGTTATCTATAGTCCTTTTTAACATAATGTAAGTTTCCCTGTTCAACTCTTTTAATTAGATCTATTTTAATTTTCACTTTGTCTGAGAGCATTATTTCAACCTCTGCTTTTTTTTTTTATCAGCCAAAGCATATTTTACTCCATCCTTCTATTTTTACTCCATGTGTATCTCTCACTTTTAAACATGTTTCTCATAAGCAACATATTGTTGGGTTTGGGGTTTTGATCCATTCTGCTATCCATTTCTGTTTATGGGTGAATTCATTACATTCACATTAAAATTATAATTATTAGCTATGTATTTCCCACTATTCTATTTTTCCTCACTGTTTTTCCTTCTCTGCCTCTCTTTTTATCTTATTCCTTTTCATAAGTCTAATTTTCTTTTAACAACTTCCCTAATTTCCATGTTTTCTAAGAGTTATTTTCATCTCCCACCCACTTAGTTCTAAATCAGCCTAACCTAAGGTTACTTCCTTTGTACCCTCCCTTCCCCTCCTAGTTATTAATCTAGTCACCCTTTTAATGGTTCATCCTTTATCTTTCTTACCCTCTCATTTCTTAATATAAACCTCTATTTTTCCCTCCTTTATCTTAATCCCTTTGCCCTGTATTTTTTCTTACTTTATATAGCTCTTCTAAGAATCCCTCTCTTAATCTTTATCCCTGGCCCTCCTGTGTCCTTATACTTTAAGAAAATTTTTACCTTTCTAAATGTCTGTATTATTCCCTCTTTCACTCAGATATTATAACAATAAGGAACTAGTAGTATCAATCTTCCATCCCCTCCCTCCCTTCATTGTAACATTTCATTCATGCCTCTTTTATATAAGATAATTATTACATTTATCCTTCTCCATCCAATTTTATTTTATTTTTTGACTCATTCCATTATATTTAACTTGACCTCAAGTCTTCTATCTATCTATCTATCTATCTATCTATCTACTCTTTTAAACTACCTAGTTAATAATATCATTCTTAAGGTTTAAATATACTATTTTCCCATATGAGAAGTAAAGCGTTTGACCTTATTAAATCCTTTCTAATTAGTTTTTTGTGTTATTTTCATGTGTTTCTTATCATTCTTGTAGACCAAATTTTCCATTCAGATCTGTTTTTTTCTTCAAGAATATTCCCAAGTCTTTTTTTCTTGCATGATGAATACTCAGCCTTGCTGGGTAGGTTATTCTTGGTTGTAAACCCAGCTCCTTTGCTTTTCAAAATATTGGATTCCATATTCTTTGTTGCTTTAATGTACAAGTTGCTAAATCTTGTGTTATCCTGATTATAGTTCCAGAGTATTATTTAGATGGTTTCTTTCTAGTTGCTTCTAGTATTTTCTCCTTAACCCTGGAGTTATACAACTTAGCTATACTATTCCCTTGAATTTTCCTGTTGGGGTCTCTTACAGGTGGTAATCAATGAATTCTTTCAAGTTCTACTTTATCTTCTAGTTTCAAAACTTTAGGGCAGTTTTCTTGAATAATTTCTTGAAGTATATGTCTAAATTCTTTTTTTTTAAATCATAACTTCCATGTCATCCAAGAATTCTTTTATTATCTCTTCTTTTATCTGTTTTCCTGGTCAATTGTTTTTAGAATAAGATATTTCACATTTGCTTCTATTCTTTTTTTCACTTTTTCACTGAGTTTTATTATGTCTTGTTTTCCTTTTTTTTTTATAGACCCTTACCTTCTGTCTTGGAGTCAATATTGTATATTGGCTCCAAGGCAGAAGAATGGTAAGGGCTAGGCAATGGGGGTTAAATGACTTGCCCAGGGTCACACAGCTAGGAAGTGTCTGACGCCAGATTTGAGCCTAGGACCTCCTGTCTTTAGGCCTGGTTCTCAATCTACTGAACCACCCAGCTGCCCCCATGTCTTGTTCTCCTAAGAAATTATCAGCTTCCCTGATTCCAATTTTAATAAGTTATTTTTCTTGGTGATTTTTTGGATCTCTTTTTCCATTGGTTGACCTTCCTTTCATAATTTTATTGATTTTTTTGCAATGTCTTTATTTTTCTAATCTTCCTCAACCTTTCTCATTTGGTTTTTAAAGTATTTTTAAGGCTCTTCCAAGAACTCTTTTTAGGCTTGTATCCATTTTATATTTTTCCTTGAAGTTTTAGAAGTGGGTGTTTTAATTTCACTGTCTTGAATCAAAATCCCATTCTTCTTTGTTTCCAAAGTAGCTATCTACGTTCAGGTTTTTTCTCTTTTATTCATTTTTAAATTTTTAGTTTTTAGTGGCCCATTTTTAAATTAACTCTGTGCTAATGTAGGGCTCTTCTCCTTGTATGGGGGGAAAATGTCTCAGGGTTCAGTTTTGTTGTTATTCCTGAGCTCTCTGGGGGGATCTTTGGCCTCTTCAATCTTCTAATTTCTATATTATGGGGATCCCAACAATGCAGTTACCTTCAACATTCTTACTTCTTGTGGTCTCTCCAGAGACTATAAGTATCATCTTACTCTCTCTAAGAGCTGCATTTTGGAACATCATTCTCCCAGGGTTCACTCACTTGTGTATGTTCTCTCTTCTTCTGTAGCCACAGCTTGGTACCATATCAGCAAACATGTAGGACCCCCAATCTTCTCCCAATCAGCTGCCTAACCCCTCACACGGTCAGTTGAGCTCTGCACAGCTGACTCCAGGCCCTGCTATCTGTTGATTCAGTTATTAGACAGCCACTTAGAACCTTCCCAGATTTATTCCAAGTTGTCTTATGTTGGACAATTGTTTTTCCCTGACCCTCAACTATTTTGGCCACTTTCAAGTTCACTTAGAGACACTATTTTTACTTATTTGCTTATTTACTCATAGAGGAATTTGGAGAGTGTGGCAATCTGCCCTTTTCTGCCACCTTCCCATGATGCAATAAAAATAAAGCATGTATATAGCACCTCCTATGTGTCAGGCAGTGTGCTAAGACATTTTACAAATATTATCTCATTTGATCCTCCCGATAGTCCTAAGAGGCAGGTGCCCATTAATGGGCATTATCCCTATTTTATAGATAAGGAAACTGAGACAAACTATAGTTAAATGACCGGTCCATGGTCTGATGTTGGATTTGAACTCAAGGCTTTCCAGACTCCAAGCTGGGGACTTCACCCACTATACCGCCTCCCTAGTTTAGAAGAAAGGGACAGATAAGCTCATATTTATCTTCTTCTAAGATCTTTCCCCCACTGCAACATCTCCTGACTTCTAGTCCCTCACCTTTCTAATTCACTTTCTATACAGCTAGCTCTACAAAGTGAACTTGCCGACTTCATCATTCTCCTGGTCATAAATTTTTAGTGGTCCTTCATAGCTTGAGGACTTGATACCAATTCCTCCTCAGCTTGGCATTTCAAGCCCTTTACAATCTGGCTCCATCTGATGTTTCCAGGAGGATTTCTCATTATTTTTCTTATCCTACATTCCACCCAGACTGGACTGTTTGCTCTTCTTTTAACTCATAATTCTATCTCCAATCTCAATACTTTTTGCATAGACTCTGCCTGGAAGGGACTCCTTCCTCACCTCCACTTTGAAGACTCATTAGCTTCTATCAAGAAACAATTCAGGTGCTGCCTCTTACTGGAAGTATTTCCTGATGACTTTACTTATTAGAGATGTTTTCCTTCTGTTGATTTGTCTGTAAAAAAACTTTATCTTCTGTCTTAGAACTAATACTGTGTATTGGTTCCAAGGCAGAAAAGTGGGAAGGGCTAGGCAGTAGGGGTTAAGTGACTTACCCAAGGTCACACAGCTAGGAAGTGTGAGGTCAAATTTGAACCCAGGACCTCCCATCTTTAGATCTGACTCTCCATCCACTGAGCCATCTGGCTGCTCCAGGATGCTTCCCTTCTTCAGTTGTCTTGTGCATGCTTGTCTCTGTCCATGTTTCTCTCAGTAGGATGTAAAGTGCTTGGGGTCAGGGATTTTGGGGTTTTTCCTCTGTATTCCCCATGCCTAGTACAACTGCACATAGTACACCATCGGCTGATATTGATGAGGCGAATCAATTAAAACTCATTTCATTATCTATGTCTGTATGAGCGTAGAGACATCCAACCTCATGAGCATCCCTCCTGCCTCTTTGTCCTGGGATTGGCTCTTGGGGACTGCTGAGCACCTCTGCCACTGCCACTGCACTTGTGATGTCAGAGCCCTAACTCACCCCCTTCACCCATCTGAAAGGCTGCTCTGAGTGGGGAGGGATCAGATTTAGTCAGCTTATCCCCAGAGATCTCTAATGGGACCAATGCGAAGACATCACAGGCAGGCAGGTGCCGGCTCAGTAAGAATGCTGGGAGCTGTCCAACGATGACGTAGGCTCCCTTGGGAAAGTTATGAGCTCCCTGTCACTAGAGATATTCAGGAGGAGGCTGGGCTCGGTCTCTGTGGTGGTGTAAAAGGGATTTTTCTGGTACCAGGTAGATGTTGAGGCCAACATCATCGAGAGTCTCCTCTACTGGTATCAGTATTCTATAACTCCAATTTATTTAGAGTATCCTCTTTACCCTTCTTTAATAGGTGATGAAGTGAAGGGGCCTCAGAAAGGTGGCTCAGGGCATAGAGAACCTGGCCTAGAGATGAGAGGTCCTGGGTTCAAATTTGGCTTCAGATATCTCCTAACTGTGGGACCTGGGTCAGTCACTTAACCCCCATGCCCTAGCCCTCACTGCTCTTCTGTCTTAGAACTGATACTTAGTACCAGAAGGTAAGAGTTTAAAAAAAAATAAGTGGTGAGGTGAGAATCTCAGAATATGTGTGCTAGACAAGAAGGATCAACTATTCCCATCATTCTCCAAGTGTGGACAGAGGAAGACCAGGGACCCCCAAACTGTTTCAAGGGATCCAGGAGGTCAAAATCATTTTCATAATAATCTCTTGATAGTTTAATTTCTCATATAGCTATCAATGAGCATAACCCATGTAAAGAAAAGTTCTTGGTGGGGTGGGCCATCTCAATAATTTTTAAGAGTGGGAAAAGGTTCTGAGACCAAATAGTTTGAGAATCTTTGATCTAGTCCAAGCTATTCACTTCCTAGAGACCTAGAAAAGGATGAGGGACTTGTCCAAGGTCACACAGAAAGTCCATCATGGTGGCAGGAGTACTTCACCTGGAAATTTTGTTCTCTCTTTTCCTGGCTAGATTTGATGTGACATCGATGATTATTCCACCTACCAAGACAATCCCCACCTTCCCTTCGGTGTTGTATTCCAAGCAGTATCTGCCATCCCGGGTGAGTAGAGCCATCCCAGAGTCAAAGCCTGAACAGTGAGATTTGGCTGGGGGTGGGGAGCCCAGGAGATTCCTACCACTCTGGTATATTTGTCAGGAGGTGAGGAAGGGCATGAGAAGAGAACCTCAGCCTCTTCCTCAGATCAAAGTTCTATTTTCCTACCAGACAGACCATTCTGGCAAGTTTTCCCGAAGCGTTCTTTTTTTGGATGGTCTAATTAAGTCAAGTGACTACTCTGTGTACTAAGCATTAGGAATACAGAGAGGCAAATGACAATTCCAGATCTCAAGGAGCTCCCATGGGAGAGACGACTCAGAAACATCTTGGACAAACAAGATAGAGATGGGATGAGGCAGAGATAATCCACAGAAAGGTTCTTTGAAGGAAGCCAGGAGAGCCAGGTGATGAGGAAGGCCAGGATTCCAGGCCTGGGGGATAGGCAGCAAAAATGTGTCCTGAGGAAGAGGAGGGACCTGCATGAAGGGTCTAAGATAGGACTCCAAGAATACAGGAGAGGGGGCAAGTCAGGTGTAGGGAGACTGGGCTGGGCCAGGTCATAAAGGGCTTTAAAAGCCAAATAGAGGATTCTAGATTTCCTTTCTGTTTGGTTTTAGTGGTAAGAGGGAGCCAGCTGAATTTATCAAGTAGAGAGGTGACATGCCCTTTAAGGAAGAGCACACTGACAGCTGAGTAGAGGATGGATCAGAATGGAGAAGAGACTCGAGGCAGGCTGACCAGACCACCAAGAGGCTATTGCAGAAGTCCAGCCTTGGGTGATGGGTAAGCTTAGAACAGGAAAGGGAGAAGAGGAGGGGGGCCTTAGAAAAGAGTAGTTAGAGCTGGAGGGAAGTTTAGGACAGGGGATGTCAGGGCTAGGAAGGAAATTAGAACAAGAAATATCAGAGCTGGGTGGAGAATTATAGAAGAAAGCTTTAGGAGAAAAAAAGGTGAAGAGATTAAAAACTTTGCAATAGAAAGAGGATTGTGACAGCTGAGATTCAATCCCAGACCTGTCAAAGACTTCTCTCTCTGACCCTGAGCATGTCCTCACCTGAAAAATGGGTTGGTTCATCTAGAGCAGTGGTTCCAAAACTTTTTTGGCCTACCACCCCCTTTCCATAAAAAATATTACTTAACCCCCTGGAATTTTTTTTTTATTTTAATAGCAATTAATAGGAAAGATAAATGCCCCTGTGGCCATCACTGCCCCCTTGGATCGCTGCAGCACCCACCAGGGGGCGGCGGTGCCCACTTTGGGAATCACTGATCTAGAGAGTCACCAAAATCCCTTCAAGTGTAAACATTCTAACTTTAAGGTTCCTCCCAACTTCTACCATTCTCTGTTCTAAGGCATCTCCCAGCTCTGACTTCATCTGTTCCAGTAATATTTTATGTTTTGTTTCCACCCAGAACTGACATTCAATGAGTCTATAATTTTGCCTTTTTTAAGTAAAGTAGAGCAGGTCCCTGTAGAGCCCATTATAACCCTGTTCTAACTTTTAGGTCGAGATGGGACCTGGGAAGTACCACTTAGCTGATGGATGCTTCAAAGAGGAAGAGGCGAAGAAAGCCCTTGGGACTGGATGGGCCAAGGCTGAGGAAGCCACCAGGCTGACCCAGTTGCCTCACTTCCAATATAATTCTGTCATCAAAGAAAAGAGATCCCTTGTAAGATCCTTGTTTTCATCTTCCCGATAAGGATTCTCCTTTTCACCCGTGTTCTTAGATTACCCACTTCCTGGTCATATAATATTACACAGCAGGGATGTGAATTTAATCCTAATTTAATTCTGGGGAAATGTCTGAAAAATTATCCAAAAGGAAGTTAATCTTCTTGGGAGATTCCTATTCACACATGGGTTAGTTAACTCATGGACAGAATCTTTCCAATATTGTAATTTTGTGATTCTGCAATTCTCTTGGAATTTATCGTTTTTTTAATTTTGAAAATTAAATTTTATTTTTATTTTTTCTATCATTGAAAAATCTGCCTTCTCTCCCCTTTCTTCCCCATTGAGAAGAAAGAAAAAGAAAACACTGTCACACACATGTATAATTATGCAAAACATGGTCCTCCATTGACCATGTCCCCCAAATATGCCTGAATCCATTACTTCCCTTTGAGAAGGAAGGTACCATGTTTCATTATGAGTTCTCTGGAATTGGGTCCGGTCATTGTGTTGATCAGAATTCCTGAGTCTTTCCGACTTTTCTCTCTTTTATCATTGTTATTAGTCTATCAGTTGTTCTCCTAGTTCTACTGCACGGAGGTCAGTTTGGCCACACAGTATGATGAGAAGAGAGTAATTTATAATAAGGCTAGAAAAGTAAGTTGAGGCCAAGGTTGTAAAGGGCTTTAGAAGTTAAACAGAGGGTTCCATCTTATCCTAGAGACAATCAGAAGTCATTGGAGTTTACTGGCCAGGGGAGTGACATGTTCTTTTTTCCAAATAGAAAACAGAGACAGAGATACAAAATAAAAATAGTAATTTCAGGAGGTAGCACTAAGAGTAGGAGTGAGAATTGGAGTGAGTATTGTAGTGAGATCAAAAGCCCTTTTATAGCAGAACATAGGACTCTAGACCTAGAGCAGAGGGACCTTAGTCACCATGAAGTCCAATCCCTCATTTTACAGGCAAGGAAAGTGAAGTAGACAACGGTTAAGTGACAAGCCCAGAATCACAAAGCTAATAACTATCAGAGACAGGATCTGAACTGAGGCCAGCTCTCCAGCTGAGTCATGAATGCTAATAGTAAGAGAAGACATTTCTATATTGCTTTTAATGAAGTACTTAACCTATGTTATCTCATATTTTTATTATCCCCATTTTAAAGATGAGAAAACTGAGACTGGGAGAGGTTTAATGAAGGTTACTAGGAATTTCAAGTGTTCCTCACTAGGAAGTTTCTTACAAGTTTGTAAGATTAGAACTACAAAATTATAGACAAGACTCTCTTTTGAGGGCATCTAATTGAATTTCCCACCCCATTCAGGGATCCTTCCCATCCCATGCCACCACCTCTCCAGACTGCCTTCCTCTTACTCCTTTCCTGTTAGGGGCCTTCTCTGGCATTTGTTGGAATGCCTTCAGTGGTGAGGAACTCAATATTTCCCTGGACTACCTGTTTCCTTTTTAAATTCCTTACTTTGAGAACTGCCCCTCTCACTCCTGAGAATGTCTTTCTGTAGAATTAAAATCAGCCTTTTTTATCTAACTTCCCTACACTGTTCTTTGTTTGGGGCCAAGTAGTATAACACTAATCCTTCTTCCACAAGATAGACTTTCAGAGACTTGATGGATGACAATCATGCTCCCACTAAGTCTTCCCATCTTGAGGCTAAACCTACACAAATCCAGGGAACAAAACCCTAAATCAAACAAAGAATGGATTCTGAGCTGATTGAGCAGATTCTAGAAAAGGTTTTTTTTTTTTTAAATCATGGTAATTAGTAGAGTTTCCTGTTTTTTCTCCCAACCTTAATAGGGCATAGCCCACTGTTTCCTAGGGGAATGTAATTTTTCCTTAATCCTCTGCCTCAAGGTGGGTCCCTTTCTTCTTCTGAGATGTGGTTCAGACCCAGTGTTTTTTTTTAAATAAATTTACTACTTAATTTTTAACATTTATTTAAATTTTTCCAAGTTCTAAATTATTTTTATTCAAAGATATTTTATTTTCCCAATTATATATAATAATGATTTTCAACATACATTTTCTGAAATTATAAGATCTAAGTTGTCGAGTTCTAAATTTTCTCTCTCCCTCTTGCCCTTCTTCCTCTGTGGAGAAGGCAAGCAATGTGATATCAACAATACATGTGAAATTATGCAAAATACATTTCCATGTTTGCCATGTTGCAAAAAAGAAAGTGAAATATCATGCTTTAATCTGCACTCAGACTTTCTCAGCTCTTTCTCTGGAGGTGGACAGCATTTTCCATCATCCTTTGGAATTGTCTTGGATCATTGTCTTGATCAGAGTTTTCACTGTTGATTATTGTACACTATTGCTGTACTGCTCTCCTGGTTCTGCTCACTTCACTTTGCATCAGTTCATACAGATCTTCCCAGGTTTTTTTTGACACTATCTCCCTCATTATTTGTCATAGTGCAATGCTATTCCATTACACCATATTCAGACTTTCTCCAAATGATGAGTATGCCCCTCAGTTTCTAATTCTTTGCCACAACTAAAAGAGCTGCTACAAATATTTTTGCACATATAGATCTTTTTTCCTTTTTCTTTGATCTCTTTGGGATATAGATTTAGTAGTATCTAGTATTGCTAGGTCAAGTGGTTTTATAGTCATTTCAGGATTATTCAATAATAATTCCAAATTATTCTCCAGAATGGTTGGATCAGTTCTCAGCTCCATCAACAATGAATGCATTAATGTTCCAGGTTTCCCACATCCCTTCCAGCAATTGTCATCCTCATTTTCTATTGTATTAGCCAATCTGATAGGTATGAGGTGTTACCTCAGAGTTGTTTTAATTTGCATTTCTTTAACCAATAATGAGTGATTGAGAGCAATTTTTGAAAGCTTTGATTTCTTCTTCTGAAAATAGTCAGGCATTATCTTCTAAATGAGGCCTTTCTCAGTCTCAGCTTTTAGGCTGTCCCTCCCCATCTGCCCTGTATTTAGCTACTGTGTATAGATTGTTATTCATTTTATGCTTATGCTGTGCATATTTTCCCAGGTACTTATCTCTCCCAATAGAAGTTCAGTAGGGATGACTTCATTCTTCAGACTATAAGTATCTCCAGTGGCTTGCACAGTGCTTAGCACCTAGTATGAAATTCTTGTTAACTGACTGAGTGATGACATCCATCCAGTGCTCTCCCGTCCTGGTCCTGCCCCTATCTGGGCAAACTTGACAACTGAATGGCTGTTGGAGAAAGCCAGGGTCCTAGTTGCAGTAGTATTGGACTTGGCCAACCCTATAGCTGCTCTTGGGAACAAGGAACAAAAGCCTCAGTTTCCAGTTTTGCCAGAGAATTTTCTCAACATTAAAAAAGATTTTTTTCTTTGTCTTCAACAAGAAAGAAAAAGTTGGTCCTGGAACATACGACTATAAGGACTTTCTTGAATTGGCTCAGCAAAAACCATGCGGCACCGTTGGCATGCTCAGCTCAGGGGGAGTGCGCTTTTCCAAGATGGCAGGGGTAAGTTTTCCTGGCAACGTTTGCCTCTCCTGTAATCACTTCCTCCAAGGCATGGTGCGGGTGAAGTGACAACCCTTTATTCCTAGACCACTAGAAAGAAGGTTAAGGGGATTAGACTTTTAGGTGGAAAGAGAGAGAGACTTTGGAGTTGACTTGGTCCAAGCTTTCTCGTCATTTTGAAGGGGAAGAAACCAAAGCCCAGACAGAGAAAATGACTTCTCTAAGAGGCAGTGTGGTATAGCGAATAGGGAGCTATTCTTGGCATCAAGAAGATGGGGCTCCAAATTCTGCCTGTGGTCTTTACTAGCTGTGTGTGACCCCAAGAACATGTTTCCTAACTTCTTTGGGTTTCTCTTCCTCATCTATAAAACGAGAGGGCTAGGCTCAATGACCTCTAAGTGCCTTCTGGCGATAAGGCTAGGATCCTTTGGAATGCAGCTAATAAGAGCCTGGACTCGTGTCCAAACCCAGGTCCCCTGACTTCAAATCTGGGAGATTTTCCATTATGCCATGTTAATCACCAACCCACAAAGGACATCTTCAGGGACCTTTTTGGAAGAAGGATACCTCCACTGGCCTGCCCTGGAGATTTCCTGCTGTTTAGCATTTTAGCAATGACTTGCGTAAAGCCATGAATGGGAGAATCTTTTGCCATTTGTGGATGACCCAAAGTTGGGAAGAATAGCTAATCTACTGGATGAGAGTCGGGGTCCAAAAGGATTTTAATACTCAAGGATAGTGGGACAAACTGTATAAGATGAAGTAGGCAAGACAAGTAAAAGTCTTATTCTTGGGTTGGAAAAATCAGTGCCATAAGTACAAGGTAGGGAGGAGGAACAGTTAGACAGTAGTTTGTCTGAAGAAATTTGGCAGTTTTAGTGGACCATCAGCTCAATATAAATCAACAATGAGAATGGGACAGCTTCCCCCCACCAAACAGTAAGGTTAAAAGGGGCACAGCTTCCAAGAATAAGAAGGTGGTATTCCTAGGGCACTTTGCTCTGGCCAGCCACATCTAGGATATTTTGTTTACTTCAGTTAAATGAATTGTATTCTTGGTACCACCATTTAGGAAGACATCACTAAGGTGGATATTGTCTAGAACAGTGATGGTGAACCTTTTAGAGATGGAGTGCCTGCCTCCCCACCCCCAGACTGAGTGCCATGCCCACTCCCCCCATAGACCTTGTGCTATGCCACACCCCCTCACTTCACCCCCCGCACCCCTCTTACCCCAGACAAGGTAGGGAGGAGTCCTCCCGTTGGGCTGTTGGGTAGGGGGGTGGGTGACAAGATGAATGTCCTCAGGTGCATGGAGAAGAGGGAGAGGGGAACAGCTCCTCCCCTAATCCCTCTGGCTTTCTAGTAACAAAAACTGGGGGGGGGGAGGTGCATGTGCCCACAGAGAGGGCTCTGTGTGCCATCTTTGGCACCTGTGTCATAGGTTTGCCATCATTGGTCTAGAAGAAGGTGTGAAAGACTTTGAGTCCATTCAACCCAGGGGAGGGTCAGTCCTTGAAGCAACTAGAGATATTCAGCTTGGAGTAGCCTGAAGGATAGAAGATAGGAGAAGTGAGGGCTGTCTTCAAATATTTGATGGAAGAGGGATTTAATGGATTCTGGTTGGCCCCTAAAGGCAAAATGATGACCAATGGATAGAAATTACGGCAAGTCCAATTTAAACCTCATATAAGAACACTTCCTTGGGGGCAACTGGGTAGCTCAGTGGATTGAGAGCCAGGTCTAGAGACAGGAGGTCCTAGGTTCAAATTTAGCCTCAGACATTTCCCAGCTGTGTGACCCTGGGCAAGTCACTTGACCCCCATTGCCTACCGTTACCACTCCTCCGCCTTGGAGCCAATACACAGTAATGACTCCAAGATGGAAGGTAAGGGTTTAAAAAAAAAAAAAAAGAAAGAAACACTTCCTAACAGAGTATGGCCAAAATGGCCTGGGCTGACTTGAGAGGTAGTGAGCTCTTTATCATTGGAGGTCTTCCAGCAGAACCTTGTCAGGGATGTTGCAGTGGGGATGCTTGTTCAGGTTTAGGTTGGACCAGATGGCCTCTGAAGTCCCTCCCAACCTGGATATAATGTGATCCATCTGGTGAAGAAGATGTGTATCATGCAACTGTGGGGTGGACATTGTGGGAGGAAAATGACAGAGTGGAAAGGGGAAGAAAACTCAAAGGCCACAATTCCTTGACTTCAATTAGAATCCTTTCTAATACTGGCTTCTCCTTAAACAGCCCCAGTGACAAAGAACTTATTATCTCCCAAGTCAATTCTTTCTTTCCTTTCCTTTCCTTCCTTCCTTCCTTCCTTCCTTCCTTCCTTCCTTCCTTCNTTTCTTTCTTTCTTTCTTTCTTTCTTTCTTTCTTTCTTTCTTTCTTTCTTTCTTTCTTTCTTTCTTTCTTTCTTTCTTTCTTTCTTTCTTTCGAAGGTAAGGTTTTTTTAAAAAACCAATACTGTGTATTGGTTCCAAGTCAGAAAGAGTAGTTAGTGCTAGGCACTTGGAGTCATTACTTGCCCACGGTCACACAGGTAGGAAGTATCTGGGGCCAGATTAGAATCTCAGACCTCCTGTCTCCAAGTCTGGCTCTCTATCCACCGAGCCACCTTGCTGCCCCTCCCCACCATTTTCTTTAGCTCATGAGGTCCAAATTGGAACAATCTGCCTGGATTTGTAGTTCCTCGTTTTGAGATGGATTTTTTTTCTTCTCTGCTACTTGGATAGTAAGAGAGAGATCACAGAGCCACTTCTGCCCTAAAACAGCCTGGTGCTGTGTGGCCCAACCTGGCTTGGCTAATGAGGGCTGCCTGAGCCAAGCCTGTGCTTGTTCTGTGGGAGTCTCTGAAGGATGCCCAAAAGTTGGCCTTGCCCATGCCCGATTGTGCCTGGGCATCTGCCTCCCACTGGAAACATGATCAGGCACCAGCATGTACCAGCTCCACCTAGGAATTCATGATGAAGAGATACAGTGGGGGTGAGGCCATGAGGACCAAGAGCTCTGGACTTGGGAGGAGGCGGGAGTCTCGGGTTTGCTGCCAGCTGGTTCAGACCTTGAGGGAGCTCCCTCTTCTGTCTGAAATGCACCTCTAGGAAGATAGTCTCTCACTCAGGGCTCTGAAACTGTGTTTTCTGAACAAACCATCTGGTCTGATGTCAGAGGACCTGGGTTCAAATTTTGTCCATAGTTCTCTTAGTGTGATCTCTGATGAGCCCTGTAACCTTACTGGGCCTCAGTCTTCTTACCTGTGAAAGAAGGAGGGAGAGTATAGAATTTATATCTGAGGTCCTTCCAACTCTAAATCTATGATTCACTGAGTCCCTTAGCCCCTCTCTGCCTCAGTTTCTTCTTTTGTATAACAAAAGGATCAGACTAAGAGTGTCATATTTCCTTTCAAGTCTGTGGTCTGTGATCCTATGACATTCTATGAAATGACAGAATTCTGAGGGTCTGGCACACTCTCATATTCAATAGTCTAACATTCTTTCCACCTCTGATGTGCTAAATTCCATTTTCTAACATTTTCTGTTCTAAGCTCCCTCCCAGCTCTTACATTCCCAGTTCTAAACTCCCTCCCAGCCCTCATATTCCATGTTCTAAGCTCCTTCCCAGCTCTTACATTCCCAGCTCTAAGCTCCCCCTTCATATTCCCTGTTCTAAGCTTCATCTCAACTCTGACAATCCTATTCCAACTAATAAGAACAGAGATTTAGAGCTGGAAGGGAACCTTTAAGGTCATCCAGGCTAACCGTCCCATTTTTCTGTGAGGAAACCAAGGGGCCCCCAAGGTAAGGCGACTTGTCCAAAGATCCCCAGGGGTCAAAAACCAATACAGTCAGGATTCAAACCTGGGGCCTCTGACTGCAAACTCGGCCACCTTCCCCCGGCCTGGCGCTATTCGCACAAGCTGTGCTCAGTGTTCTCAGGGCTCCCTCACCCCCAAATCCAGCAGCCTCTGTTCTCCATGGTCTCCTTCTTTGCTGAGATCCCTTTGGGCACTAATGGTGATCAAGGATTGCAAGAAGCAAAGAGACACTGGGCAGGAGCCTGCGATGCCAATGCACTCGTCTGTGAGGCAGCAGTGACCTTCAGTGGGGATGGAGGGAACAGCAGGGATGGGAATGAGGATGAACCTGGAGCAGGCAAAGAAGCCTGGGAAGGGACAGGGCTTCCCTCCCCATCAGGCCCACCGCACCTGCATCTCCTCCAGGCTGGTTCTTTATGGGTCAGTTAAAAGCTTCTTTTCTAGTTCCCCCAAGCAGGAAAGAAACAGGCATAGCCCTGGTCATCACCAAGTCTTTTTCAAGCACCAATGGTGGTGAGTACCGGCCGTCAGTGGGGGTCAGGGGGAAGGCAAAAGGGGCCAAGAGGAGAGACAGAGGATCCCAGGGAGAAAAGGGATCCTAAAACACAGACCTTCAGGGCTGGAAGAGGCCTTGGAGATCATCCAGCCTCTTCCCACCCCCTCCAGTCTTACAGAACAGGAAACTGAGGTATAAGGAAGAAAGCGATTCGTCCATGATCATCCATGCCTAGACACCAAAGGGATAGCAGCCCTGCTGCCAATACGAGGAGGTTCCCAGCTTCCCATCGCTGTGAGTTCATTTCTAGGGTTCAAAGGAGCAGTCGGTTTGTTCTCTGTTCAAGTGAGCCCCTACGTGTTTAGACAGTGCAGAGAGTGGAATTGGAATCCGGGGAGGATGGAGAGTCACTGTTTGGTTTTGAGTGAGTGAGCCGATGCCAGGAAGTATCGGGAGTCAGAGGGTAGGAGCGGATTTAGCTATTAGACTCTGGGGATGCCAGAATTGAAAAGCAAACAGCTGTGCACAGAGGCAAAGAGGGCTTGCAGCTGCCCATAATTGTTAATTACTCTCCAGGCTATATATATATAAAAAAGAATCAAAATACACTTTTGATGCTGATGATCTGGCCTGGTTTGGTAAAGTAGCGAGATCACAGAAATTCTGAGTTGGAAGCAGTGTAAGTGGCATCTGGTCCAGCCTGTCCCCACAAAAACCCTCTCTCCAGCATCCCTGATGAACGGTTGCTCAGCCTCGGGTTAAAGGCCTCCAGTAAAGTAAGCTGTGTACTTCCTGATGCACCCAGAGCACTTTGGGAGAGCCCTCCCGGCAAGGAGGCTTCTCTGGTTATCCAGCCAAAATCTCTCTTAGATTTCTAGCCACTGCTCCTAGCAATATGAATAGCCGGCATTTTTTATGGCAATACAAGGTTACAGAGCACTTTACACATATTATTTCATTTTATCCTGGCAAATTCAATGCAAAAAAATAGAAGAAACAATAGAATGGGAAAGAGAAAAGAAATCCTTTCAAGAAAATTAGATATCAAGGGAACATTTCATGTGAAAATGGGCATGATAAAAGACGAAAATGGTAGGGACTTAACAGAAGCAGAAAAGATTAAGGAGAGATGGCAAAGGGGGTATCTGGGATCAGTGGATTGAGAGCCAGCCTTAAAGATGGGAGGTTCTGAGTTCAAATCTGGCCTCTTCCTTGCTATGTGACCATCAGCAAGTCACTTAACCCCCATTGCTCAGCCGTTATGACTCTTCTGTCTTAGAACCAATATATAGTATTGGTTCCAAGAAAGAAGGTAATGGTTTTAAAAAAAAGAAATGGCAAGAATATATAGAGGACTCTGAGGTACCACCTCTCATACCTAGCAATTGGCTAAAATGACAGCAGGGGAGAGTAATAAATGTTGGAGGGGATGTGGCAAAATTGGGACATTAATGCATTGCTGGTGGAGTTGTGAACAGATCCAACCATTCTGGATGGCAATTTGGAACTATGCCCAAAGAGTGCTAAAAGATTGCCTGCCCTTTGATCCAGCCACACCATTGCTGGGTTTATACCCCAAAGAGATCATAGATAAACAGACTTGTATGAAAATATTCATAGCCATGCTCTTTGTGGTAGCAAAAAACTGAAAAATGAGGATATACCCTTCACTTGGGGAATGGCTGAACAAATCATGGTATATGCAGGGATGGAATACTATCGTGCTCAAAGGAATAAAGAACTGGAGGGATTCCATGCGAACTGGAAGGACCTCCAGGAGTTGATGCAGAGTGAAAGGAGCAGAGCCAGGAGAACGTTGTACACAGAGACTGATACACTGGTACAATAGAAACTAATGGACTTCTCTACTAGCAGCAATGCAATGATCCAGGACAATTCTGAGGGACTTCTGAGAAAGATGCTATCCACATCCAGAGAAAGAACTGTGGGAGTGGAAACACAGAAGAAAAACAAATGCTTGATCACATGGGTTGATGGGGATGTGATTTGGGATGTAGACTCTAAATGACCACCCCAGTGCAACTATCAATAATCTGGAAATAGGTCTTGATCAATGACACATGTAAAAACCAGTGGAAATGTGCAATCAGCTACAAGGGGTGGGGGTGGAGGGGAGAGTAAGAATATGAATCATGGAACCATGGAAAATTTTTCTTAAAAAATACAAATTCAAAGGCGTGAGGGGAAAAAAGAATACATAGAGGAAAGATATTAATATCACTGATTAACCACAGTGGTGTAGTTCCTGACTTAGAGACACTCATCCTGGAGAATGAAGCATTGCTAAGAATAAGGCTAAGTGGAGGTGATGGAATTCCAGCTGAGCTATTTAAAACCCTAAAAGACAATGCCATTAAAATGTTGCACTCAGTATGCCAGCAAATTTGGAAAACTCAATAGTCACCACTGGATTGGAAAAGATCAGTTTATATTCCAATCCTAAAGAAGAGAAATGCCAAAAAATGTTAAAATTATAGAACATTTACACTCATTTTGCACACCAAAGTTATGCTTAAAATTCTGCAAGGTAGACTTCAGCAACACGCGAAGTAAAGAATTACCAGTGGAGCAGATTGGTTTCCAAAGAGGCAGAGTGAACTAGAGGCCGAATTGCCAACATTTGCTGGATTATGGAGAAAGCAAGGGAGTTCCAGAAAAGCATGTACTTCTGTTTCATTGACTACATTAAAGCCTTTGACTGTGTGGATCACAACACAATGTGACAAGTCCTCAAAGAGATGGGAGTGCCGGCTCACCTTGCTTGTCTCCTGAAGAATCTGTATGTGAATCAAAAAGCAACAGCTGGAACAGAACATGAACCAACTGATGGGTTTAAGATTGGGAAAGGAGTACAACAAGGCTGTATATTTTCACCTTATTTATTTAACTTATATGCAGAGAGTATCATGGGAAATGCAAGGTTGAATGAATCAAAAGCCGGAATTAAGGTTGCTGGAAGAGATAGCAAGAATCTCAGATATAGGCAGATGATACCCTTCTGATGACAGAAAGTAAAGGAGAATTACGAAGCCTCTTGATGAGGGGTGAAAGAGGAGAGGGTGAAAGCGGCTTGAAGGTTTAACATCAAAAAACCCCAAATCTTGGCAAATGTTCCCATCACTTCCTGGCAAATAGAAAGAGAAACAATGATAGCTATTTCCGATTTCATATTCTTGGGCTCAAAGATCACTGCAGATTGTGACTGCAACCATCAAATTAAAAGATGCTTGATCTTTGAAAGGAAAGCTATGGCAAATCTGGACAAAAAACTAAAAAACAGACATCACCTTGCCAAAAAGGTCTGGGTAGTCAAAGTTGTGGTTTTTCTAACAGCAATGTGTGGTTGTGAGAGTCAGACTATAAGGAACGCGCTGTGCTGAAAAACCAATGCTTTTAAATTGTGGTGCTGCAGAAGGCTTCTGAGAGCTGCTTGGACAGCATGGAGATCCAGTCAGTCAATACTTCAATTCATTCAGATTATGCACTGGAAGGGTCAAATACTGAAGCTTGAAATACTGTGAACACAGGACTCATTGGAAAAGACCCCAAAGCTGGGAAAGATTAAAGGCAAAAAGAGAAGGGCATGGCAGAGGATGAGATGGATAGTGTCACAGAAGCAACAAATATAAGCTTGGATAGCCTTTGGTAGAGAGAAGGTCCTGGTGTGCTATGCTCCATGGGGATCACAAAACTTTGGACATGACTGAATGATTGAATAACTGAAGAGCAGCATCCTTACAACAACTCTTGGAGTGGGGGTTATTATCATGCTCATTTTACAGATGAGGGAACCGAAACAAAAGTGAAGCGACTTGCCCAGGGTCACACAGTACATTTCTGAGGCAGAATTAGAACTCAGGTCTTCCTGATTCTGTGGCCAGCACTCTATGTATTATCTCTCCTAAATGCCAGTCTCTAATTCCAGCTCTGGGGAGTTGGTGATGAAGTTCAGCTTTGCTTTTGTATTCCCAGTGCCAGGCACATAGTAGGGGCTTAAAATGTGAATCAGTGACCCAACAGTCTCTTCCCTGAGACGGCTTCCTTTTTGTAGCTGCCACATAGTAAAGTGTTTAATACCTACTTGACTGGTTGGAGTAGAGAGAGCAGTTTGAAGGGAGAATGAAGTCATCTGTCAATTCAGGAAGGCTGGGTCCCAGGGTGGGACTTCCAAAGATGAGTGATGTGGGAGTGGAATTAGCTTGGAATGGGCAGATGGGAACAATTTGTTCCCGTGGTCATGAGGGCGGCTGAAGCAGATGCTGTGGAGTGCTTAGAGCTTGGTCAGATATGAAACATACTAAGGTCATCCATGTATTCTGACTTTTGTCTTGCCACTGGACTTTGATGACTCTGGAAAAGTGAGTGAGGCTGATATCTCTGCGTAACTCTGCCTCACTTAAATTCAGTTCTTACTGTGGTCATGCCATCACTCAGGATGTCTTTGGTCCTCTTCAAAAACAAAGGACAAACAAATATCTCATTTAATCTCATAACCATCCTGGAAGGTAGAGGCACTTATTATCCCCACTGAGGTTAAGTGACTTGCTCAGGGTAACATATCTAATGTGTGTCTAAGTCTGGATGAAACCAAGACTTCTTCCTGACTTACCTCAGAAGTCATCAAGTCCAGCCCCTTCATTATACAGAGGAGGGCCCCAAGACCCTCAGAATTGAAATGACTTACCCAAGATCACACAGGTCCTGAGTCCGAAGGGAGTCTCAGTCCCAGAGTCCATTCACTTCCCACTGCAGTAGTTTGAGTCGCTTAATCTATTTTTCTTTGTTATAGAGTAGGGAACTACACCTGGAAATTATTAATTTAGTAAAAACAAAGGCCAGCAATAGAATTGATAAAAACAAAATGAATAATGGGGTAGCTGGGTAGCTCAGTGGATTGAGAGCCAGGCCTAGAGATGGGATGTCCTGGGTTCAAATCTGGCCTCAGACACTTCCCAGCTGTGTGACCCTGGGCAAGTCACTTGACCCCCATTGCCTACCCTTACCACTCTTCTGCCTTGGAGTCAATACATAGTATTGACTCCAAGATGGAAGGTGAGGATTTAAAAAAAAATGAATAAGTTGGCCTGGATGATTGTCAAGTTTCCTTCTAGCTCGAAATTCTATGATACTGTGATATTTATTCTTTCTTTCCACCTGGCAGAATTTTTATCCTGGCCCTGGGAATTATGGGAAAGGAGGGAACCCCTACACAGAGATGGAGGAGAAGGCCTGGGAACGATCACATACCAAAGGAATTATGTGTACTACATCAAAGAAGATGTCTGCCCCCTCCAGTGAGGTGAGTCCAGGGGGCTTTGGGTTCACAGGTCATTTCTCCAGAGACCATTTATTCATCAAATATTTGCATAATGGCTCCCCTGTATGGGCCCAGGGCTCAGCATTGGGGACATACAAAAACACAGACATAAGTAAAGTATACTATCTGTCCACTCTTACATGGAGCCCCTTCCAGGGTGAGGATGAACCAAAACTTCCTGAGTTGTTCTAGGTTTAGGGAGTGGGGGGGGCAGCAAGGGTGGGGATAAGTGCTCAACATAAACTCTCAAATACCTTTCTTTCTTGAGTCTTCCCATCAGGAGTTAATTTGGCTTTCTTCACAGGCATGATAGGGCTGTTGTACTGTGAGAAGCCATATCTTAAAATTCCTTGTTGTAATAAACTCTTGATGATGGGTTTCTCCCTCGATAGTATCAATGCTCAATTTAAACAGGAATTTGTGGTGGTAATCCTTCCTCAACTTCTATTCTCACTGGCTCAGCAGACAAAATTCTGCCCACATCATTTGAATGTTTAGCCCATACATAGTCTGGTATGTCATCAAGAACTTGATAAATACTGTCACTTTAATGGTATGTTGATTCCTCACTGTATGGGTCTAAAAACAAAATGGGATGATGTTTCAGAGATCTCTTAGGTAAGTGGAGATAGATCTGCCCATCTGGTTGGCATTGGATGGTAGCATATAATTTACATAAAAGATCCTGCCCAACAAGGTTCGAAGGACACAATGGCATTAACAAAAAGGTATGTTCGAGAGTTAGAGGGCCCAGTTTTATCATTTTGGCCTTGAGCTTTGGGACTTGTTGTGCTAGCCCCGAAGCACCTCTCACTCTCAAACTGCCCTGATATTTGCATCCTTCTGGAGCCTGACGGAGAACAGACACAGTTGCCCCAATGTCGAGGATTGCGTTATAAATGACCCCCACAATTTCCAGGCTAACTAGGGGTTCCCTGTTGCTACTGGACTTAACTGGGACTAAGGGTAATAAAGAATCCTCAGTAGATTTTGTGCACTTATTTTGGATCCCGTTATACATATGGTCTTGCACAAGCACTTCCCCAAGTCTTGTGTTGTCACTGTGAGCTAAAACAAATTTCTGCAGCATGATCAGAAATTCTGTGACTGGGAGAGTCATTGTAGAATGTTGGTTCAGAGAGCAGACCCCCTCTCACACTCAGAGCAGGTCTGTGAGTAACCGTAGTTACCAAGTTGGCTTCAGCTGAGCTCACAGAATTCTCAGGCTGACACTGGCTAAGAGCTGAAAAGTTGGAGGTTTTTCTAGTGATTCCTCCCACTCTGGTGTTCTGAGTATCACAGTCTTCAAGAGTAGGAGCTTTCCCACCAGTTGTATCAGGGAATGTTTGATAGGTATTTTGCATTCCCTTCAATACTTCTGGTTCATGTCCTAACTCAAAGACTGTTTGGAGTTCACTCTCCAGCCCTGCAATCTGTGTGGCTGAAGTCAGTTGTTTAGTGTCTCCAACCACTGAACAGACTTCAACGATGCTAGTATTGAGCACACTAGCCACTGGAGATGACAAATGAACCCTTTCTCTCTCCCCAAGCTTCTGGTTTGAACTCATCAGCCAAGGAATTGAGAAAGATAGATTTTGGATCATCTATGTTACTGCCTTCACCCAGTAACACTGTGCTCTGCTCTTCAAAAGTCAAGCCTCTCTCAACATTCTGTTTGGCTGGCTCTCTAACCATACCTTGGTGTTTCATGTCTAAAGCAAGAGAATGGTGTAGCACATTGAGACATAACTCCTTTAGGGTTACAAATGATACTTCTTCCTGAATACATTGTTAATCCCTTTATCCAAGCTAATCTGTTGTTTTAAACTTGGAATAAAGAGAGGAGTTTGAGATCTTGATGACTCTAAGCAAGATTGCAATGCTCCTGCAGACAAGCCATTGCACATTCCTGCATAATCCCTTCACTTCATATCAAATCCTTTTGTGGTGGGATGTGTGCACAGACCCCTTTTATAATATTACATCCTCAACTGTCTCATAAATCTCTTTGTGCATCTGCATTATGTCTACCCATTCTTGGTCTTCTGCCCCAGAAATATCATTGTTTTCTGTGCAGCTTGCTACAGACATATATTCTCCCTTGCCCAGTCTTTCAGAAACATCGACTAGTCCAAGACTTGAGATATATATGTCATTTCTATTCCAGTCAGTCAGTTTTGACACAGAAGCCTTTATTCATAAGTTCTTCAGGATCACACCTTCTGCTAAATATCTTTCCATCTGATTTAAAGATGGGGATTGGCTAAACTTTTTGCAGGTGTGGTTGCAACATTGCTCATTGTGTTTAGTACCCTCTACTCTTCCAGATTTATTTGACCATCTGGAATTGTATTAGGTCTTCTTGGTGTTTCTGTCCCTTTGGCTTGAAGTGTTATTGTCCATGCCAAAGTCAATCTTTTGCTTAAACCTACATTGACGAACCATATGACCAATCCGTCCACATAGATAACATCTGCGAGAAGAACTTTTTGCATTGTAATTGCTAACAGGTTGCCTGGATTGACTACAACCTATGCTGGCTTGGAGAGCAAAGTTCTTAATTTCTTCAATTTCCTTATCTTTTCTAGCCTGTTTTAGCTGTTTTCTAAGATCAGTTATTATTGAATTCTTCTCTGAGTCATGTTTTCTAGCTGTTCTAATATCTTTCTGCTTTGAATAGTGGATATATGATGCATGTTGCTGCCTAATCTCCTCTAGAGGCAATGACTCCCATTGGGGACAGCTCTGCCTAAAATATGTTTGAATAGGCAGTGAAGCACCTTTCACAAACTACCTCCTAATGTGATAATTTGTCTCTGGGGCTTGACATCTCTTAGGCCTAGGCTTGTTTCTGCCGATTCCATCACTCTATCAAGGAAGCTACGCAGGTGTTCTTCCTCCCCCTGTTTGAGTCATTCAAACTTCAGTCAAGAATTTGGATGCTTAGCATGGAGACGCATTGCTTCTAGCAAGTCTGTCCTGCATTGTACCAAATATCTCATGTTAGCATGCCTGGAACAAGGAGTTTCCTTTAGAGTTTAGCTCAAATGCCACCTTCTGCATGAAGACACATACACATACACAGAGAGAAAATAGTGCTGGTTTCTCCTCCCCTCTCTTCACCCAAGTATCTTGTAGTAAATTTAGATACATGTATGGATACATATATACACACATATAAACATATATGTATGTAAATGCCTATATCTGTGGGTATATATGTGTGTCTATATGTATTTATACAGACAGAGTTGTCTCCTGATAGAATGGAAGCTCCTTGAGGACAGGTCTATTTTGTTTTTTGTATCCCCAGTAATTAGTTCAGAGTTTGGCACACAGAAGTGCTTAATAAATATTAATAAAAATTAATAAAAATTAAAATAAATAAATAAAGCTTTTTGAATGACTGATGAGTTCTTGCAAGTGGCCCCCCCTCCAAGGGGCAGCAGCCCATGTGATCTCCAAGCCTGACTCTATGTACATGGATCCTATGTCCAGGTCCTTCTGAAACCTCTTTATCTGGAGATCCCTGGAGCCAGCACTCCCATAGCTACATGCCCACAGATCCTGACATTGGCTGGTCTGGGTGTTCCATGTTGACCAGAATTATTTCCATTTTTCAACTTTCTATCCCCAGCTATAGGCATGGAAATTTGCCTATAGGAGGCACTCAATCAATACTTATTCAATTACACCGAATTTGATCAACTGATCCAGTTTTATAATGATTGGTCATTCCTCTGACTCCAGGGCAGTGGCTTAGCGCCTTGTACCTACAACTTCAAAAGTGGAGTAGAAGAATTATTGAAGCGCACCACCAGCAAGCGTGGGCCCTACGATCTTTTCACAGGAGATCGCTCCATGCCCATTCCTTATGGACATTTTGCCAAACTGGTATGTATGCTGGATCCTCAGTCATTGGTCAACTCATTCCAATGCATCCACATGAATTGTAGATGGGGTGGGGGAGGGCCTTGACTCATTATGGTTGGACTTATCTCTATAGTAGATGCAGCTCCCTCCAAAGTAAGCAAGACCTAGCAGGAATCAGGAAAGATTAATGGGTCCTCCAACCCTTTCTTTAGGTCTTGGTTGAAAGCCCTAAACAGACAACTATAATCAATTAGAAGACTAGAGCTCAAAGGAGCCTGAGAGCATAGAATATAAAACCCTTGCCTTCTGTCTTGGTATCAATACTAAGTATTGGTTCCAAGACTTGAAGAACAGTAAGGGCTAAGCAAATAGGATTAAGTGACTTTCCCAGGATCCCATAGCTAGAAAGTTTCTAGGACAAGACCTCCTGTCTCTTGCCCTGACTTTCTGTCCACTGAGCCACCTAGCTGCCATGAATACACAATATATATATATATATATATATATATATATATATATATATACATACCAAATGCTACAGCATCCAAATTTATAAAGGAAAAGGTAAATTAATTATAGATAGAAACATGTAAAAAATATAACATTGAGGGGCTTCAATGTTCCCTTTTCAGAACTAGATAAATGGAGCCAAAAAATAAGACAAGGAGATGAATATCATAGGCAAGAATAGATATCTAGAGAGGATTGAATGGGAATAGAAAAGAATATACTTATTTTTCTCAAGAGTACATGTCACCTTTTCAAAAATTGACCATATATTAGGGTATATAAACCTTATAGTCAAAATTTTTAAGAAAGCAGAACTATTAAGTATGTACTTTCCAGATCATAATACAGTAACAATTACATTTAATAAAAGACCATGGAAACACAGATTAAAAATCAATTGGAGACAAAATAACCTAATCTTAAAGAACAAGTGGGTCAAAGAACAAATCATAGAATCAAAAAATAATTTTACTAAGGAGAATAATAATAATGATACAACATACCAAAACTTATGGCATGCATCAAAAGCTGTAATCAAAGGAAATTTTGTATTTATAAATGCTTACATATCAGCAAAATAGAAAAGCTTATTATTGAATTGGGTATGCAGTTAAAAAAACAGAAAAAGAACAAATTAAAAATTCCCAATTAAACAACAAATTAAAAATCCTTAAAATTAAAGGTAAGATTAATAAAAATAAATGTAAGAAAACATTGAATTAATAAATAAAACTAGTTTTATGAGAAAAACAATAAAATAAATAAACCACTGGTTCTTGGGATTTTTATTTTATTTAAAATAAAATTTTTTTTTAAAACCCTTACCTTCCATCTTAGAATCAATAGTGGGTATTGGTTCTAGGGCAGAAGAGTGGTAAGGGCTAGGCAATGGGGGTTAAGTGACTTGCCCAGGGTCACAGAGCCAGGAAGTGTCTGAGGCTAGATTTGAACCTAGGACCTCCCATTTCTGGGCCTGACTCTCAATCCACTGAGCCACCCAATGGCCCCCTGGGATTTTTAAAGAGAGAAGAAAACCAAATAACTATTATTAAAAAATAAAAAGGATCAATATGCTACTGATAAAGATGAAATTAAAGCAATTATTAGGAGTTATTTCCCCCAATTATATGCCAATATATTTAACAATTTAAGTGAAACAGAAGAATATTTACAAAATTTAAAACTGCCCAGGTTAATAGAAAAGGAAATAGAATATTGAAAAATAAACTCATTTTAGAAAAATAAATTAAACAGTCCATAAATGAGCTTCCTATAAAAAAAAAGCATCAGGCTAAAATGAATTTAAAAGTAAATTCAACGAAACATTTGAAGAGTAACCAATGCCAATATTAAGTAAATTATTTGGAATAATAGGTAAAGAAGGAGTTCTACCAAATTTCCTTTGCAAAACAACTATAGCATTGATATCTAAACAGAGTAAAAACAGAGAAAGGGAATTATAGACCAATTTCACTAATGAATGTTAATGCAAAAATCCTAAGTAAAATATTAGCTAGGAGACTACAGCAATATTTCACAAAAAATTATACATTGCAACCAAATGGATTTACATCAGGAATGCAAGTCTAGTTAAATATAAGGAAAATTTAATATAATTGATCATATCAATAACAAAATCCATAAAATCATATGATTATATCAATAGACACAGAGAAAGCTTTTTTTTTTCGATTTTTTTAAACCCTTAACTTCTGTGTATTGACTTATAGGTGGAAGATTGGTAAGGGTAGGCAATGGGGGTCAAGTGACTTGCCCAGGTTCACACAGCTGGGAAGTGTCTGAGGCCGGATTTGAACCCAGGATCTCCCATCTCTAGGCCTGACTCTCAATCCACTGAGCTACCCAGCTGCCCAGAGAAAGCTTTTTTGACAAAAATACAATACTCCATTCATAATACAAACACTTGGAAGCATAGGTTTAAAATGATTTTTTCTTCAAATGATAAGAATCATCTACCTAAAACCATCAGCAAATATTATATGAAATGGGAATAAGCTAGAAGGCTTCCAAATAGAATCAGAAGTGAAACAAGGATGCCTACTATTATTATCGATCTTATTCAATGTTGCTTGCAATAGCAATATGAGAAGAAATTGAAGAATCAGAATGGACAATGAAGAAATAAAGCTACCTCTTTTTGCAGACATGATAGTATGCTTGGAAAATCCTAGAGATTCAACTAGAAAGTTAATTGGAAATGATAATTTTAGCAAAGTAATAGGCTATAAAATAGACTCACAGATTTATCATCAGCATTTCTATATAACACTAGTAAAGCCCTGCAAGAAGAGATAGTAAAAGATAATTCATTTGAAATAACTGTAGACAATATAAAATACCTGGGATTATATCTGCCAATACAAACCCAGGAATTATGAACATAATTATAAGACACTTTTTATACAAATAAAGTCAGACTTAAGTAATTGGAGAAATAGGAATTGTGCATGGATGGGCAAAAACCAACTCAATAAAAATGGCAACTCTACCTAGACCAATCTGTTTATATGGTGCCATCCCAATTAAACTACTAAAAATTATTTTAGTTGAGTGAGGAAAAAATAATGATTAAATTCATTTGGAAGAACAAAAGGTCAAGAATATTAGGAATTAATGAAAAAGTAAAGAAAAGACATTTAGCAATACCAGATCTTAAATTATAATATAAAGTGGTAATTATCAAAACTATCTGGTACTGGCTAAAAATTAGTATGGTATATTGGTAGAATAAGTGACATATACAATACATAGCAGTAAATGAGGGTAATAATCTTATGTTTAATAAATGTAATGATCTAAGCTTTTGGGACAATTTGGTCAAAGAAGTCACTATTTGGTCAAAATTGCTGCCACAACTGGAAAGTAGACTGGCAGAAACTAGTTATAGACCAATATCTTAAACTATTGATCAAGATGTAGTTAAAATGGATACATGGATACATAAAGGGAGATATCATAAGTAAATTAGATGAACATGCAACATATTACCTATCAGATTTATGGATAAGAGAAAAGTTATTAATGAAAAAGAGAGAAAGCATTGTGAGATAAAAAGTAGATGATTTTCATTACATTAAAAATGTTTTATACAAATAAAATCAATGTAGCCAAAGTTAGAAGGAAAACAGAAGATTGGGGAAAATTTTATAGACAATCTCTCAGATAAAGATCTCAATCTCAAATATATAGAGAACTTTATCAGATTTGCAAGAATAGATGTCACTCTTCAATAAATAAGTGGTCAGAAGGATATGAGTAGACCGTTTTTGGAAAAAGAAATCAAAGCTATATATTGTATAGTCATATGAAAAAATGCTCTAAATCACAATTGACTAAGAAATACATATTAAAACAACCATGAGGTTGTCATCTATCAACTATCAGATTGACTAAAATGATAGGAGAAAATGACAAATGTGGGAGGGGATATGGAAAAATTGGGCCACTAATACGCTTTTGATGGAACTGTGAACTGATCTAATCATTTTGGAGAGCAATCTGGAATCATGCCCCAAATGTCTTTGACTCAGCAATATCACTAATAGGTCTGTTTCCTAAGGTAATCAGGGAAAAAGGAAAAGAACTTATACGTTCTCAATTATTCATGGCAGCTCTCTTGGTGGTGGCAAAGAACTAGAAATTGAGGGGAATTCCCATCAGTTGAGGAATGGCTAAATACGTTGTGGTATATGACTGTGATGAAATACTATTGTGCTATAACAATTATGACAAACAGGTTGATTTTAGAAAGACATGGAAAGATTTGCATGAGATAATGCAGACTGAAACAAGCAGGACAAAGAATGTTTTTAACAATAACAGCAATTGCTCCAAGAGTAACTGTGAATGGCCAAGCTATTCTGAGTAATAAGAATATCCAAATGAACTACAAAGGACTTATAAAGGAAGATGCTATCTACTTCCAGGGAAAGAACTGACATATGGAAGTATGTATTCTTTGGTTCTATATATATCAAATGTTGACCTTCTCTAATGCAGACTTGGGATCGGGGAGAGAAAAACCTTGGATTTGCAGTTGAAAAGGTAACAAAAATAATTTTTTTCATATATAACCCTCACCTTCTGTCTTAGAATCAATACCGTGTATTGGCTCCAAGGCAGAAGAGTGGTAAGGGTGGGCAATGGGGGTCAAGTGACTTGCCCAGGATCACACAGCTAGGAAATGTCTGAGGTCACATTTGAACCCAGGACCTCCCGTCTCTGGGACTGGCTCTCAATTCACTGAACCACCCAGCTGCCCCCCAAAATAATTTTTAACTAAAATAAATAAAATAAAATGCTAGAAAATGGGGGATGGGGTATCATGTGTGTAACAGTCCAGGAGGATAGTGTTGCTGGAACACAGATTATATAAAAAACAGTTAAGGTATAAGAAGACTGGAAAGGTGTTGGGGGCAGATCATGAAGGACTTTAAAAGCCAAACATGGGATTTTCTATTTGGTTTTGGAGGTGACAGAGAGTCATTGGAGTTGATCAAACAGGCCATTGCAGATTATTGAGTTTTCAGAAGAGTGCTTTGATATGGGGTCATTTTCCTAGAGATAGTAGTTGAACCTGTGAAGCCAATGAAACATTCAAGAAAGAGAATGTAGAAAGAGGAGAGAGGAGAATTCAGAACTACCCCAAAATCATGGCCTTTGCATTCTATCCAGTTATACATTTTGCATATTCCCCATTTATGTTCATATTTCATCCCCACTGTAGGGAGGGATGCCCTTTATTTCCTTATCATCATTTCTCAGTATCATTCTTGGACCCTAGAAAAAAAAATCATATGAGACATTCTTATGCAAAACCTTTGTGGATGAGCTGAATTCGAGTGCCAAGAAGAAACATGGAGTTTTTGCAAAGCTATCCCGGAGCCCAGCTGTACCCACTGAGAGAATATACTGTGCTACTCTCAGCCAGTGGCCCATCAAACCGGTCAGTGGTCTCTGCTTCCCTTTTCTCAGTCCTTCCCAAACTGAGCATCTGTTGGTTTGTATTGTATATTTTTATTCTTTAATTTATACAATTTTACTGTCTTGTCTTTCTTCTCCCTCCTTCCTCTCCATTTCCTCTCTCTCCCTCTCTCTCTCTTTCTCTCTCTTTTTCTCCTCCCTACCTTCTGTCTCCCCCTCTTTCTCCTCTCTTTTCTTTCTTCTACTTTTTCCACCTCTCTCCTCTCTTTCTTCTCCCTCCTCTCTCCTCACCCTTCTCTCTGTCTTCTCTTCTATGCATAGGTGTGTATCTATTGTTTAAAAGACTAGAAAAATGCTTCACCTGCATTATTATTTCCTTTGATCCTCACAGAGCAACTTCATGGAGTACACACTACTTGCATTATTACTTGTACCTCTTTAGATGAAGATGCCGAGTCAGAAAAATTACCTTTATTGCTCATAGTCATTAGTTAGAAAATGTCTGAGGTAGGATATGAACCCAAGTCTTCCTTTGGCCAAGTCCAACACTTATTCCACTATGCTAGGTAATTCTCTGCAGAGCCCATTGGCTCACTTGACAAGATGGAACCCAAACCACCACCAAAAAAAGACCACCAAACTCCAAGTCATCCTCTGTCCTGGAAGTGATGATTTCTTTTAAGCTGGGGTGACTCCGTGGATAGAAAGTCAGGCCTAGAGAGAAGAGGTTCTGGGTTTCAATCTGGCCTCAGACACTTCCTAGCTGTGTGACTCTGGACAAATCATTTAACCCCAATCACCTAGCCCTTTTTGATCTTCTGCCTTGGAACTAGTATTTAGTATTGATGCTAAGATGGAAGTTGGGGGGTTTATTTTTAAATGTTTTTTAAAATTTGTAAAATATTTTCATTGATATAGTTTGTTTTCCCATCACCTAGACTTTCCCCTCGGTCCCTCCTCTTTCTAATTTGTGCCAAGATAAATCCTATAAGAAATGGGTAGTAGTCATCAGACTGAACATTCTTACTTTGGTGGTTTTCTATAACCTCCTTGATAATTGCCAAGATGGCAGAGCTCTCTCCTCTTATATCCAATCAACAGAGAGCTAGCCCTCTGCAGGAAATCACCAGGTATTGCTATGGGTTTCTGCTTGACCTCACCCTTACTGGATCCAATAAGATAATATGTCAAGTGTTGTGCAAAATGTAAAGACTATAAATGCTTGCTCTTCTTCCTCCTCCTTCTTTCTTTCTCTCTCTATTCTTTTTTCTTTTTCTTTCCTTCTTTCTTTCCTTCTTTCTTTCTTTCTTTCTTTCTTTCTTTCTTTCTTTCTTTCTTTCTTTCTTTCTTTCTTTCTTTCTTTCTTTCTTTCTTTCTTTCT
>NC_058133.1:24096467-24112798 GCF_016433145.1 Gracilinanus agilis | reverse complement strand
CTTTCTTTCTTTCTTTCTTTCTTCTTCTCTGACACATGGTGGGTGTAGATTAATTAATAGGTCTGCCATTTAGATCTATACTTTAAATCCATGGGATACAAGCACATACTTCTTCCTGAGACTGCCTGGTTCCTTTCTCTTTAAAAAGAGGTTCATTCTGTCCATTTGGATCCCGAGTTCTTCCCTTCCCTTCTCTGTGCCTAAAAGACCATCAGGCCTGATATTCTTATTCATAGTTGGCTTGGCAATAGCCATAACTGGCCCCAGGGTATTTTGTAACTGGGGCTGGAGTAGTTTTTGAATGGAAGTAATGAACTGGGTAGAGGGAGGTGAGGGAAGAGAAAGAATGATGTGAGCCAATTAGCAAGAATTCCTCAGAGCTGATTCTGCTTGGAGTGAGGGTGCAGCTTGTGAGGAACCTGGCAGGTCAGAAAGCCCTTAGGTTAGAGGGAGCTTGTGTCTAGACTGTGGAAGGGAAGAAAAGAATGGTTGTTGCCTCAGTTTCTTCCTTTATAAAATAAGGGGGTTGTATTATATAGCCTCTAAGGTCTCATCCAACTTTAAATCTATGATCCGGAGAGGCACCTCTTTTAGTGTAGGAATACATGTTGTTGTTTAGTCATTTTTCAGTCATGTCCAACTCTTTGTGAACCCAATTGGTGTTTTCTTGGCAAAGATACTGGAATGGTCTCATTCTACAAATGAGGAAACTGAGGCAAACAGGTAAAACAACTTGCCCAGGGATCAACCCAGCTAGTTAAGTGTCTGATGCCAGATTTAAACTCGGGAAGAGAAGTGTTCTTGACTCTAGGCCTAGCATTCTATCTACTATGCCACCAAGCTACCCAAATTAAAATGGAGGTCCTGATCTGTATACCTACAGGCTACGTATTGACTTAGTAGTTTTACAATGTGATGCTATCTGTTTTTTATTGTATTTTTATTTATTTTATTAACTATTTCCCAATTCCATCTTAATCAGGTTTGGGCTACACTCAGGAATGTTGGGGGCCTGGGACCCAACCCATGTTTGGGTGTAGTAGATGAAAGCTCTCTTTGGAGTCAGGAAGACCTGGCTTCTCTGATATATTCTGGTTGTGATCACTTAATCTCCCAATGCTGCAGGCAGTTCTCTGAGAGTATAAGTTACAGAGAAGATGCCAGCCTACACTGCTAGAGGGAATTCTCCAATCTCTGAGATTCCTGTTTTCAGTGAAACCACAAACCCAGCTCCTGGGATTGGTGGAAATTGATGTACTGGATTAATGCTCAGAGTTCTTACTTGGGTGGCTCTGGGTCTGGGTCCCCAGGCCTTCTTAATGGGAGATGTGGGCATTTTCTTGGCTAAGATGTCCAATTAACTGTGATTGTCATAGTTCCAAGTCCCTATTAGCCTCTACATTGGGAAGAAAACACCACAAGAAAAAACTTAGAGGGCGTTTGAGGGAGGACCCATGTCCCATTAGATCATAAACCCCAGGAAGCTGAGCCTCAGTTTCTTATCTACAAAACAGCAATAATTATCTTTGAACATCATTTCTTCATCCATAAAATGGCCATCATCATACTCACGCTGTCCATCTCAGAGTTGTCGTGAGCAAATCTCTCTATAGAATGGTACATCATGTACCTAGAATGGTATATAAGCAGAAGTTGTTCTTCTGACCATCCGTAATCACTATTTTTAAGTTACCTTGGATCCATCTATCTGGTATTTAATCTTTTCCCTTAAGAGACCTCTTCCTAGGTCCTTGAGGTTAATTTTTCTGTTCCTTCCTTAATAGGGAGAGGGGAGGGATCACCCACAGGGATGAAGAATGAGGGAGGGGAAGAGTCCTCTTGGAATCTTTCTGTCTGGCTTCACCAATCTTTTTTCTTCCTCAGTCTAACCTTGGCCCAGGTTCCTTCAACCCTAAACCTGTGCCAGGGTTTGCATTAGCCAAACCGCCTCCATTTGGGACCAATTCCAAGAGGGTGGACCTGAAATCCTATCAGAATTTTGTTGGAAACACGGTAAGTGGGGGTCATTTGAGGACGAAGATGTGATGATTAGATTAAGTCTACACTGCCCATCTTTAGATTTAATCACCAAAGGTGAGAACACCTCTGATTCTGGGAGGTCCGTTACCCACATGTGCTACAGTGGGTGATGAATCAGAATTAACTGACTGCCCCCTAGGCAGTACTATGAGAATTGTCTATTGTGATTGGACACGCAAACTAGGAGGGAGGCCCAGGAAGTGACCCCTTTAAAAAGAGGGAGTGGAGTGAGTGAGAGGTCTTCTGATGAAGAGGGTGTCTGGTGACGGACCTCTTCTGGTTTGTGGAGAAGTGTTGGAGCGCTGAGACCCTGGTGAGACGGCTTTAAATATCTCCTTTGAATTCCACGTGGTGAGTTTAAAGACTGACTGAATCTTCCTGAACTTCTCTTAAGAAATTTCTTTTAATAGACTCTGTGAATGAAGTTTTGCTCCATTCACCCCCGGGGGCCTCTGGCCCTCTAACTCTCGGCTGAGAGTTAAGATCTACCTGGATTAATTAGAGGATCATAGTAAATTACCTACTGGGTTAGATTCTTATTTCCTTATTTCCTCTCCTTAACTGTAAATAAACTTCCATAAAAGTCAATTTTGACTTGAGATTATTCTTAATTGAGGATTGATAATAGTTCAATCCTCTGGTGACCATCTTTTACTATATTGAACCCATAAAACTCCTTTTTCCCCCTTACAAAGGAAGTAGACAAGGAAAAAGGAAAGTTGCTCTGACCAGGACTCAAAAGGAGGGACAAGGCAGCAGGATGCCATCCCACTTCTTTTCAGGAATATTCAAAAATACTTTACTACCTTAAATCTGTCCTATTGCATGAGTTTCAACTCCCCCAGAGGAGTACACAGAATTAAAGTTTGTATTCCTCCAAAGAAGCTCTTAACCCAGTGAGTTGCTATAATATTCTAATACACCAAACGATATCCTCTCTACCACTAGGGTTAATATTCTATTATTATAACCAATATCTTTTTACACAGTTTGCTAACTGGGTCTAACTTCTAAAAAGCACAGTTGTCGTTAGTTACCTAAAGGATTACAGGTGATCACTTGGTTTATGACCAATAATATAAAAGCAATAAAGGCAATTTCCTTTTCACGTGCCCTCTTATAGGGAATTAAAAAATCCAACCATCGCTACCCCTTTATTTCTATGAGAAAAACCAAATGGCAACCATCTTTTATTCTCATTGATAATAACAGAGAGGGAAGCCATTGAGTAGAGGAGTTTTTCTGAAACCTTGGCCCCACAACTCACAGTGATAGGAAATAAGGGTATGGGGTGGAAAAGGAAAGACCCATAAGCCTTAGTTCCGAGTCATGATCCCAGGGCTTCTAACCTGTGACCTGTGTTTGGAGTGTTCCAGCCACACTAATGGACTGGCTCGGACGAGCAGAAAGTTTAGGACCCTGGGAGGAAGGAGTTTAGGACCCTGGGAAAAAGGGGTTCCCTTTATACACCTCAGAGGGCAGGACTAGAAGCAATACATGAAAATGGCAGAGAATAAACCAATGAATAACCATTTATTGAGCAGCTACTATATTTCAGACACTGTGCTAAATGCAAGGGTTAGAAAAAGAGGCAAAAGGCTGGTTCTGCTCTCGAGGAGCTTACAGTCTAAAGGGGGGAGGGATGACAAGCAAACAAATCTAGACCAAGGAAGCTATAGAGAAATAAGAATTAACAGAGGGAAGGTCCTAGAACTAAGAGAGGTTGGGAAGGCTCCTTGTAGATGGTGGGATCTTAGATATATTTAAACTCGATATAAGGGTGGAGGGGGAAAGCATTAGAGCTGCCCCCAAATGAAGTAGCTGCCATAGGAGGATTGATTGTTAGGAAGTCCATCCTGTACTTGCCTCTGGAGAACTCCCCCCCCCCCCCCCCCCCACCTGAACATTCATTGCTTCTAGCTCTGCCCCCCTGGAGCCAGACAGCAACCATCGGAGACATTCTGGCCTCTTGAGTTCTCTCAAAATCTCAGAATCTCTCATTCTCCGAGGAGGCAGCCACTGGCATGTCCAGCCATCCACTAACCTCGTTCATGCCTGCTTTTGTCTTGCTCCCTTCAGAACCCCGTGGGTGTCGGACGTTACAACAGCACGAAGCACGAGGCAAAGGATTATCGGCAGCGGTACCGGTCCCTCTACCTGTCCACGCCTGAGCGCTATCCATGTGAAAATTACATGAAGGAATCTCTCCTACAGTAAGTGAAGCCCAGAGTCCCGGGGAATTGGGGGCTGGGGGCCCGGGGAGGCGAGCCAGATGTGCTGAGGAGGGAGGAGCCCATGGGTGGATCGGGGCATCCAACTCTCAGGTAGGCACTTTAAGTTGCACAATATTAGACCAGCCAAGAGGACATTTCCAGAACACATTGTCAGGCCTGTAAGGTCATCTAGTTTAACCGTATTTTATATCTGAGGAACTGAGGTCCAGAAGGGTTTTAAACAACCAAGATGCTGTAGCAAGTCACTGGCAGAGTTGAGACTAGGACTCGGGTCTCCTGACTCCAGGGCCAGTGCTCTGTCCATTGGGCCATGCTTTTAGGTAGGTGCAGACATTTTATTTTGTGCCTGGACGGGACTCATAGGCACCGCTCTAAGTTCATTAATCCAAACAGAACTGGGAGACATCATTTCTTTTCCCTATCAATTGAGAAAACAGACCATTGAGGTTATTAAAACTATTATATAGGGGCAGCTGGGTGGCTCAGTGGATAGAGAGCCAGGCCTAGAGACAAGAGGTCCTGGGTTCAAATATAGCCTCAGATACTTCCCAGCTGTGTGACCCTGGGCAAGTCACTTGACCCCCATTGCCTACCCTTACTACTGTTCTGCCTTGGAGCCAATACACAGTATTGACTCCAAGACAGAAGGTGAGGGTTTTAAAAAATAAAATAAAATAAAATAAAATAACTTATATAAAGTAAAAGTCAATAGGTCCAAGTGAAAATCTATGAGTTGATAGCAGCTAGGTGACTCAGTAGATTGAAAGCAAGGCTTAGAGACAAGAGGTCCTGGGTTCAGATCTGGCTTCAGACCCTGCAAGTCACTTAACCCAGTTGCCTAGCCCTTACCATTCTTCTGCCTTGAAACTGATACTTAGTATGGCTTTTAAGACAGAAGGTAAGGACTTTATTTTTTATTTATTTTTTAGGACTTTATTTAAAAAAAAGAGAGAGAAGTTTATGAGTAGTCAGTCTGGTGAGCTTTATAAAGTATATCTAAGTTTTATGGCATTTCATTGGGTGGCTTAGATGCATCCGTATCTTTCTAATTCTCACCTCAGCTTTGCTTCCTTTGGAATTCTTGACCTAAAATGTTCTTGGTTCTAAAGGCGAGGATCTAGAGCACTCACAGTGGCAGAGTCCCCTGACCTGTGACTGCGAGGGTCCTCCCACAAGTGGGAGACTAGGCAAGGGCTCAGAGGATGTGGTCCAGGATTCAGCTCTGAGGCCACTCGAGCGTAACTCTTCAGATTACAGCACCGCTCGGTGCAGAAGTCCTCCTCCGCAACACCCACACAGCAGAGGACATCATCAACGAAGACGTAGATAGGAAACTACCCAGTTGGCCAGACTCCCCGGAGCCTCACTGCCCTGGCACAGACAGATTCAGATTCTGCTTTATTCTCTTGCTTCCTCCCATGGCCAAACAGTTCACTTGGAAATATATAGCAGAAGAACTAGTTAAGAACACCAGCCTCCCCCCTCCCCCCAAGCATGTGTTCTTCAGAAGAAGCAGCCTGAGAGCCGGGGAGAGGCTGGTGCCCTCTTTAGAATTACTGGCAGCAGCTGCTGTCTTCTAGCTGCCAAAGTCTAATATGGCTGAATGAGCCATATTCAAATGTAATTGCTGTTCAGTCACGTCCACCACCCCATGACCCAGTGGACCCTGGTGGCAAACCACAGGGTTTTCTTGGCAAAGATACTGGAGAGGTTTGGCATTTCCTTCTTCAATATGTCCCCCATTTTTGGATGATGAACTGAGGCAATTAGGATTAAGTGACTTGCCCAGGATCACATAGCTAGTAAGTGTCTGTGGCTAGATTTGAACTCAGATCTTCCTGACTCCAGGTCTATAATATAAAAAAATATATAATAAAACTTAGATAACATTACACATTAAAACTATGCCAATATGTGGTACAGGAGTGCATATTAGTGGTCTCAGTTTCTATTTGAGGTTGACACCTTGTGGAGCTTAAAATAGAGCATAGAGAAGTAGAAAACATTCTGGTTCAGACACAATATTTCATTTCCCACCTCTGTGTGTCTGCCTAGGCTGTGACTCCTACTTCTCTCACCCTTGTCCTTTAGAAAATCCAATTTCCTTCAAAGTTCAGCCCAAGTGTCACCTCCTCCAGAAGACTTTTCCTGACCTCCCCCCATGCAATTAATTCCCCCTCTGCCAATTAGCTTTAGTTAATTTAATTTCTATATTTTGTATACATTTATGAATACACATTCTCTCTGTTAATAGAATGTAAATAGAAACTCCACAAGGGCAGGAACTATTTCATTTTGGTCTCTGTACCCCCAGTACCTAGCACAGTTCCTTGCACATAGTAGGTGCTTCATAAATGCCTACTGATTTGATTGACTACTTCAGGTTTGGGCAGGAATGAATGAGAGCTTTTGAGGTCCTCTAATCACACATGCTGTGATTCTACCATTAAGAGATTAAGGTTCTTTGCTTCCTCAGTGCTTCCCTCTTAGTGGACACAATAAATGATTGTTTAATTAAATTTGGCCGGAAGAACTAGGCTCTGTTGGAGCCAAGAGTGAAACCAGCTCTTGTCACTCTTTGAGCTGAGCATTCTATCCACACTTCTTGGCCTCTGTCTTCTTCCTCAGCCCAAAGAAGATAAGTATCCCTCATATTCCATTATAAAGCAGCATAGATGGGCAGAGCTAGAATCCTTTAGTACAGTGGACAGTCTTGGCTTTGGAGTCCGAGAACCTGAGTTCGAATGCTAACTCAACCTCTTATTTGGAACCATTACTGACCTCTCTCTGGCCTTTGTTTCCACATCTCTAAAAAAGAGCCTTCTCTAAGGTTCTGCCCAGATCTAAAGCTATGACATCATTGGTATCATAATGATCATTTCTAGGGCAACCAGCCCTTCTTGCCGTCAGCAGTTGTTTTCTTCTCTGATGTTTTCTTCCAGCTCCTTTTACTTTTTGTTTCATTTAGGGAACGGCTCATCCCCTTTAACAAAGGGAAGGATTTTCAACTTGAGGATCATAGTTCTGGGTACCCTCCCTGCAATACCTTAGCAAGATGTCTGGACACAGGGCATGACCCATGTCCATGCCCTCTTGTAAAAGCCTAGTGATCTACAGTAGGAGGAAAGCAAGGGATTGGGGGGACACAGGGAGGGAGAATTTGGGAGGAGAAGAAGACACTGCAAATGCTGCGACTTCACTCAACACATCGGCCTGGGGCTAGCCCCAGACACCCACAGGGACAACCAGGGACACATCTTGGCTTCAAGAGGTCAGTTAATTCGAGAGTCCAAAGAGACCCTCTGATTTAAGCAGTCAAAGAAGGTCCATCAACCCAAGCAAAATGCAGGTGGAGTTTGGGATGAGGCCTCCTAATTCTCCCTTTTCAAAACAGATTTCTTGGTTTGGGGGGCCATTAAAGTACACATTGAAGGGGATGCATAGAGCCTGTGTGGGTCTGAGCCAAGAGCATCAGGAAGTGAGCAGAGCATCCAACAAAGGCAGGGTGTGTGTGAGAGAGAAATTCATGAGGGGTCTGGAGGTGCTTTCAGCCTAAGATGCCACCCTCTAACTAGGGCTGTGGGACCAAAATGGGGCTGGAAGTGCCAGGGAGGAAGAAAAGAAGGATGGGATGGACAGGAGGAAGGGAGTTGCATAGGTAGATGTCAAGAGACAGCACCCCTCCCCCAGCTTGTGGCTTACTTGTAAGTCATTTCCTATCTCTGAGCCTCAATGTCTGCATCTGAAAAATGTAGAATTAATAATATTAATGATATCTTATAGAGAGCCAGCTCTCTATATTTTGGGGGGTCGTGAGTGGCATTTAATGGCATCGGATTGAAAAGACAGGAAACAGAAACTGAGAATAGCCAGACTAGTGGTTAGCCCATAGCTGCTCTACTTTTATGGAGTTTAGTTTATTTATATACTGGTTTCAAACAAAGAACACAGAGAAAGAATCACAGCTGTGAAGGGGTTACAAATCATACACAATCCATTAAAGTCTAAAAAGTAGAGAGATAGGTTCCAGGGCAAGGGCCAAATTCCAACCACCAATTAGGGGGGTTAATTCTGGGAGCAGAAACATATTTCATGGAGATTTTTACTAATTGCGTTCTGCCTTGATTTACAGGACTGCACCTGGTCAGATAAAGTCTGGCTCCAGCTTATCTAAGTAATATTTTTTAGGGTTCAGGCTTCTTAATTATCAAGGAGAGAAATTGCTAACTCAGTAGCTGCTGGTCTGCTAAGGACTCAAAGCTTTTCAATAAGTCTATTATGTTTTTCCAATAAGAAAAGGTATGGATCATAAAAGGGGTCAAAAGAGGGGTCTCAGATTTTTATCTAATCTCTTATTGGCTTCCCACAATATCTACCTCGTGTGAGCAAAGGGTTTTATAAGCCTTCGAATGTTATATGGAAACGATAACTGGAGAGCAAAGGCCTAGAGAAGCAAAGGAGCTGTCCAGGGTGATTTAGTCGCTCAGGTTTCAAGCTGAGATCTCCGCTTCTGTCTTCTCAGCTCCCCGTCAGTGGGTCCTTCCACAATGTCATGCTTCTATCTTGTTACAGCCTAGAGAAGGGGAAGAAACTTGAAACTATCTGTTAAATGATATTCTCCCATTCTCTTCCAATTTCCTGACTGACTAGTGTCCCAATTTGACATTGAGGTAAACTGAGGCACAAAGCTCCAAGAATGGTTCATTTATTAGTAAGGCAAGCGATTACCAATAAAGAAGGCTTTAGTGGGGCAGCTGGGTAGCCCAGTAGATTGAGAGCCAGGCTTAGAGAACAGAGGTCCTAGGTTCAAATATGACCTCAGATACTTCTCAGCTGTGTGACCCTGGGCAAGTCACTTGACCACCATTGCCTAGCCCTTACCACTCTTCTGCCTTGGAGTCAATACACAGTATTGACTTGAAGATGGAAGGTGAGGGTTTAAAAAAAGGCTTTAGTTCCTCAGCAAGCAAAGGGACCTCAAATGAGGGCAGACAGATCATTTTTACAGCTGGAAGGCTGAGCATCCCCAAACTAGAAAGCAGCGTCATAGATGGGGAAATCAACAGGCTTCGTTACAAAGTCTGTATGTAGCATCATAGATGGGAAACAAGATGACTGACTGGCCATTTAGAATGCAGAGCTGGCAGTAACTCCCCCTTCTGGCTTGTCACTGTGGCGAGCTCCTTGGTGGGGTCCGCCTGCGTGGCTGGTGAGTGGCACCCAGATAACAGACCAGCCTTTCTGGAAGCCCAGGCAGAGCTTCAGAGATAACAGAGCACCCTCCTGGGCATCCTCCCACGTCCTTCAGTGATAACAGTTCCTTGACACCAGAGTAGCACCGTGATTAACAGGAAAACCAGAACTTCTCCACCTAATGAACTCCCAGAGGAAAGCCGAGTTCCCGAACTTCACTTTGAGACAAAGAAACATGACTTGGGCGCTACATCCAACAGCAGCAGCCATACAGGACTGCCTCTGTTGTAAAGATGGAGACAATGTCTTTATCACTGCCCACATCCTCCTCCTAGAAACTGTTACAAGGCTGCCACTCCTCCCATCTAGGAAGAACCAGCTCATTCCACTCAGGGAGCTTTCTTTGGCCCTGGAGAGAAACACAGACATTGCTCGGTTCTGCTGAATGGGGTTCGGTCTACCATTCTGCAAGAGAGACAGACAGAGGCAGAGGGATAAGGCAGAGAGAGACAGGAAGCTGAAGGGGTACTTTAGAGCAGGGGTTCCCAAACTTTTTTGGCCTACCGTCCCCTTTCCAGAAAAAATATTCCTTAGCCCCTTGGAAATTATTATTATTTTTAATTTTAATAGCAATTAATAGGAAAGATAAATGCACCTGTGGCCATCGCCGCCTCCCTGGATCACTGTAGCACCCACCAGGGGGCAGTGGCGCCCACTTTGGGAATCACTGCTTTATAACTACCATCAAGCAGATACTTTATAGGTACTATCAAGCACACAGTTAAGCAGTGAGGGGACAAAGAGTTATCCTTGGAAGCAGGAAGAGCCGAGTTCAAATTTTAACTCAAGCACTTACTAATTGTGTGACTCTGGACAAGTTGCTTAACTTCTGTCTAACTGGGCATACTGTTTTTAAACCCTTGCCTTCAGAAGTCTTAGAATCAATACTGCGTATTGGTTCCAAGGCAGAAGAGAGCAGTAAGAGCTAGGCAATGAGGGTTAAATGACTTGCCCAGGGTCACACAGCTAGGAAGTGTCTGAGGTCAGATTTGAACCCAGGAACTCCTGTCTCTGGGTTTGCCTCTCAATCCCCTGAGCCACCTGGCTGCTGCCTCACCCCCCACCCTGGGCATTTTTTTTTGAAGAAAAGACTGATGGGACACAGCTTGAAAGACTGTGACCTAGAAGAGGGATGGGGGACTTGTTTTGTTTGGCTCTAAAGAGCAGGGGCAGTGGGGGAAGCTGCAAAGAGGCCAATTTCAGTTTGATGTCAGGAAAAACTTCCATCAATTAATAGCTGTCCAGAAGTAGAACAGGATGTTTTTTTTTTAATTTTTTTAATGCCCCCTCCCTTCCCCCGCCCACTGAGAAAGCAAGCATTATTCTATTAATTCTATGTGTGAAATCATGTAAAACATTTCCACATGAACAATATCACAAAAAATAAAAACACGAAAAACAAAAGGAGAAAACTAGTCTTCAATCCGTCCTCAGAATTCAGTTCTTTGGAGGTGAATAATGTTTTTTATCATGGATCCTTTGAAATTGGCTTGGATCATTGTATTGATCAGAGAGGCTAAGTATTTCACAGCTGATCATCACAATATTGCTGTTACTGTGTAGGTTCTTCTCACTTCAGGTTTTTTAACCCTCCCCTTCCACCTTCAAATCAATCCTGTGTATTGGTTCCAGGAGGGGTGGTAAGGGCAGGCAATGGGAGTCAAGTGACTTGCCCAGGGTCACAACAGTTGAGAAGTGTCTGAGGCCAGGTTGGAACCTAAGACCTCGCATCTCTAGGCCTGGCTCTCAATCCACTGAGCCACCCAGCTGTCCTTATTTCAGTTTTATAGGTCTTCCCATGTTTTTCTTCAACCACCAGCCTCCTGATTTCTTATAGCATAACTCCAACACAATCAGGTGCCACATCTTGCCCAGCCATTCCCCAATTGATGAACCTTCAATTTCCAAATTCTTTGCCCCCATAAAAAGAGTTGCTATGAATATTTTTGTTCTTGTAGGTACTTTCCCTTTGATCTCTTTGGGGTATAGACTGAATAGTAGTAATACTCGGTCAAAGGATATGCACAAATTCATAGCCCCCTGGGCATAGTTCCAAATCTCTGCTGGTTTAGTTCAAAACTCCACCAATAGATCATTAGTGTGCATGTTTCTTATTTAGCCCTTTTAGCATGTGTCATTTCTGATAGGTGGGAGGTAGTACTTCAGACATCTTTTAATTTGCCTTTTTCTCATAGTGATTTAGAGCATTTTTTTCATATAACAAAGTTTTTATTTCTTCTTCTGAAACCTGCCCATCATTGTTATTTTTCAGTCATTTTTCAGACATGTCTGATTCCTTATGTCCTCATTTGGGGTTTCCTTGGCAAAGATACAGGAGTAACAACTCATTTTACAGATGAAGAAACTGAGGCAAACAGTATTAAATAATGACTTGACCAGGGTCACATGGCTAGGAAGTGTCTGAAGCCAGATTTGAACTCAGAAAGATGAGTATTCCCAACTAGGCTTGGCACTATCCTATCTCTTGACAATTTGTCAGCTGGCTCTTAATGTTATAAATTTGACACTATTTATTTGAGAAATTGGGCCTTTATCAGAGAAAAACTTGCTGTAAATTTTTAAATTCATTATACATGGTATTTTTTTCAAAATGAAGTTTCCCTGATTAATTCTATTAATTACATCTATTTCTGAGGGGGAGCTAGGTAACACAGTGGATAGAGCCTGGAGTCAGGATTCAAATATGGCCTCAAATATTTCCTAGCCATGTGACCCTGGACAAGTCACTTAATTTCAATTGCCTGCCTTTTACTGGCCTTCTGTCTTAGAAGTGATGCTAAGACAGAAGGAAAGGGTTTGAAAAAAATCAAGTTTACATCATGACATCATGACAAGCTGACATTATGATTGCTCTTTTAACTCTGTGTGTCTTTCTGTTTCCAGTGTCTCTTGTAAATAATATATTGTTGATTCCGGTTTCTAACCCATTTTATCTGCTATTTTATAAGTAAGGTCATCTCATTTACATTCACAGTTATGATTATTAATGGTTATAATTATTAATGGTGCATTTCCTGCCATCCCATTTTCTTCTATTTAGCCTTCTCTTTTTTATCCTATCCTTTGCCTCCTTAACAGGGTTCTTTTGGAATTTGGCTATAGTATTCCTGGGAATTTTCATTTTGGGACCTCTCTTCCAAGAGGGGGATAGGTAGATTCTTTTAATTTCTATTTTATCTTCTGAATCTAAGTTATCAGGGAAGTTTTTCTTTATAATTTCTTGAAGTGTAACATCTAGGCCCTTTTTTGTGATGATTGTCAAGTAGTCCAAAATTTCTTAAATTATCTCTCCTTGATCTGTTTTCCAGGTGAATTGTTTTTCCACTAACATATTTCACACTTTTTAAAAAATTCCTTCATTCTTTTAGCTTTATTATTGTTCTCTCATAGAGTTATTAGTTTCCATGTTTTAAGAAATTATTTTCTTCAGTGAGCTTTTGTACCTCTTCCCCCACCCCCCATTTAGCCAATTCTGCTGTTAAGGAATTCTTCCTGACTTTTTGTGCCTCTTTGACCATGCTGTTCATTTTTTTCATAGTTTTTTTTGCTTCACTTTCATTTATTTTTCCAATTTTTCCTCTGCTATGCTTATCTCTTTAAAAATTCTTCCAGGAATTCTTATTGAGCTTGGGTCCAACTAACATTTTTCTTTGAGGCTTTGGTTGTAGGGGTTTTCACATTGCTGTCTTCTTCTGAGTTTGTGTCTTGGTCTTCCCTGCTACCATAGTAGCTCTTTATGGTCAGATTCTTTTTTTGTTGTTTGTTCATTTTTTCAATCTATTTCTTGACTTTGAACTTGATGTTAAAGTTGGACTCTGCTCAACTTGGGGGAGAAAGGCGCTGTCCCAAGCTTCAAATTTTTTCATTATGTTCTTTTCAGAGCTAGTTGCTCTGGTCTTTACTCAGGAAGGGCCCCTGTTCCCCTGCAGCTACAAATGCTAATTGCCCCTCTCTGCCCTCGAACTATGACCAGGGTCTCTGCTCCTTTGTAAAAGACCACATGAGCTCCTCTCTGACCTGGAAATGTGACCGAGAATTGTTTATGGGCAATAAAGTGCCAATAGGCATCTACTGTACCCAATGGAAGCAAAAGGTCCCCTGTAGTCTCTTTCTGACTAGTTTCTCACTCCCATACCCCTTACCATCTTTAGGCTGAAAGCTCTTGAAGAAGATGCTGCTGCCACTATCAAAACTGTTTCCAAGGCCTGGTGTTGAGGCTGTCAATATCTGCTCTGGGCAATCCCCTACACAGATGTCTCAGACCTATCCTGATGACCTCCCGATTTGTCTTAGGCTGGAAAAATGCCATATTCTGAACCTCTGTTGGCTCTGCCCCTCCAAAATTTGATTTGAATCATTATTTTAAAGTTGTTTGGAAGGGAGCCCATACATGTGATGGTTTGAGGGATATTTAATTCCTTCAAATTGAGTATTCCTCAACCCATCACATGTTTGTGGTCCTTGCCAACCTTTGCTAGCTTGCCCTTCAACCTTCAACTCCCAAGGGACTCAGTATCTGGCCATGGCAGAGATAGTACAAACTCATAATCTATCTCCTGGTTCTCACAGCTCCCAAACAGAACAAGTTCCATCCCTCTTCCAGGTCACAGTCCTTCAGGTACTTGAAGACAGTTATGTACCCCCAAAAGCTTTCTCTGTTCCAAGCTAGACATGCCCACTTAGAGGTAAATGACTTTCCCAAGGTCACATAGTGTCTGAAGCCAGATTTGAATTCAGTTTTTCTTGCCTCCAGGGTAGCTCTCATCCACCTAGCTACCTGCTCGATAATCCCTATAAAAGCATCCCACTGCCTTATTTCTATGTTTTATCTCTCTCTCCCTGTCAGCCCAGGCTTGAGAATTTTAAAGACAATCACACATATGTGATGGGTTGAAGAATATTTCATTTCCTTCAAAACCAACTCTAGGTGCCATTGCCTAGATTTAGGGTTGGATGGGAATTCAGAGATAGTTTAATCCAACCACTGCATTTTGTAGGTGAAGAAACTGAGGTCCAAGGAAAGACTTAAAGTAACACAGAAATGGTAAGTTGAAGAGTCTAGATTTGAACTCAGGTCTTCTAATTCTAAATCTAGTGATCTCAAGTTTCCAATCACACCCATGTGCTCAAAACAGCAGTTAGGAGGCTTGGTCTCTGCCATTTAATCAGCTCTATAATTGTAACAAAATGCTTAGAGTTTGGACATGGAGTTAGAGGATATGAATTTGCGTTCCAGCTATCTGCCATTTACTATCTCCGTGCCCTGCGGGTAAGTGACTTCACGCCTCTTCAGGTGACAATTTTCTCTTCTTTAAATGAGGGTGGGTCCTATTCTTAATTTGTGGACTTCTGGGATGCTGCCATAACTTTGAATAAAGAAAATGCTTTGAAAATTTAAGATGTGAATAGTATCCACTCTAAAGCTTTCTGAAACTGAATAGTGCTCTATAAATCTCTAGAGTACTTGGTGGAGCCTTGGTGTACCACTCCTTTGAAAAGAAAAAGTACTCTGTAAACTGAAAAGCATGAAAAAAATGTAAAAAATGGTATTTGAGTACTTTGAGAAACCCACTTTGCTGTAAAACACAAATTAGTTTGACCATGCAGTGTTTGGTAAACACTTAAGTACTTAGAAAAAAATCAGTTGTGTTGAAATTGCCAAGTTCTCTCTAAAGTCTAATAGTTTGAAAACATAAAGTACTCTGTAAATTCTCAAATATTTGGAAAATCTACGGTTCTCTACAAACTGTAAAGTACTTTGAAAATGGAAAGGATTCTATAAACTCTAAATTACTTTTAAAAATACTTTGAACAGATAAAAGGACTTTGAAAATCCAGAGTGCTCTAGAAACTCTAACGTCCTTCAAAAATGTTATTTATAAAGTCTAAATTTGGAAACTCCAAAGTATTTTGAAAAAATATGAAATATTTTGAAGATTTTGTCCTCTGGAAACTCTGAAATGATTAGAGAATGCAGACCGATCTGTGAACCACAAAGTCTTTTGATTCCTCACCTAGTGTACTTTGGGGATCCCCCAAAATTCCATTGAAGAAGCTGACAATGAATCATAATCAAGGCACTCACTCAACAAGGCCCAAGTATATGGTACTAAAAGGGAAATAAGCTCTGTTCTCAATGAGCTTACATTTTGTTGTTAGAGACAACAGATCCCTTACACGGATAAATAAAGGAGCTCTTTATTTAGCAGAGTCAACCCTAGCAGTTGGAGGATGATACCCAAAATCCCAAACCAGGTGGATTTTGCTTCCTTCAGGACTCATTTCATTCTTGTCTCCCCACAAGGTTCTTAGTCTTTTTGTGTGTGTGTCCTGGATCCCTTTGACCATCCAGTGGAACCTAGAGACACCTTCTTAGTATCATATTTCTAAATATATAACATACATAGGAGTACAAAGAAAACCCAAAGTTGGTGAAAATTGAATTCCCCCCCAACTCCCCTCCCCCACTGATGTTCCAGATCTCCCTGAAATCTCTCCACAGACTCCTCAGAGTACCATGGACCCAGGTTAAGAACCTCTAGCTTAGAGCTTTGTATTCATGACTGATCTAATTCTTCTATAAAGTCTCCTTTAGGTCCCATCAAAAGACTAGCACAGAGATATACTGTTGTGGGATTTTCAGTTTAGCCAGGTGGGAAGTAAACCACAATGTCACTCAAGAGGGAAGGAGGGAGGGGAAGGAAGGGAGGGAGAGAGGGAGGGAGGAAGGAAGGGAGGAAGGAAGGAAGGAGGGAAGGAAGGAAGGAAGGAAGGAAGTGAAGA
>NC_058133.1:24072263-24096135 GCF_016433145.1 Gracilinanus agilis | reverse complement strand
GAAGGAAGGAAGGAAGGAAGGAAGGAAGGAAGGAAGGAAGGAAGGAAGGAAGGAAGGAAGGCAGGCGATTTATCACATGCGGTCCCAGATGGGATAGCTCCTCTGGTCTGGGCACTGAGGAAAGGGGTTCTCATTATATTATACACTTGGGTTACATGATTGGACACATACAGGGAATTACATGACTGGATGAAAAAGGGGAGCCACTCTGCATCCTGTTGCAGCACTGTTCAAGGGGAGTCCCAGGCTTGTATGGTAGTCCAGAACATCAATCCATCATGGATTTGTCATGTCGTGGCATAGGAAGCAACAGTCCTATGAAGCAGAACTACTTGCTTTGTTTTGGAGTTCCAGCAGGTCATTGTTTTGTAGCAAGCTTCTGGGTATGTCAGCCTTGCAAAGCCATTCCTTAGAGCATAAGGGAGTCCCTAAAAGGGGAGATCTGAGGATTTTCCACTATAATCCAAGTAATGAAGACCTCATTGGTCCTCAGGATTCCACTTGTGGTTGAGTATAAATCTTAGATTCTTCTTACCCCGCATGCCCTTACGTGGAGCCAAGGTCCTCCTATTTTTCTAATTTATTTGATTTTTTTAAAAAACTGGACAAATTTCGTAAATACATTTTTTGATTTCTCATTCATGAAAAACAATGGTTTCCATTCCTCCCATCTTAAAATATTTTTGTTTGCCTTCTCAAAAGAAGATTCAAGGAGAAAGTGATGACGGCTAAATGTATAGAATCTCCATGTAGGAGTTGCATTTACAAGAAGCCGGTATAGAAGCCTATAATTTGGCCCTACAAAAAGAGCCCCAAAGCTGAGCCCAGTAGGTCTACTCCCTTTTCCACTCAGCAAATTGTTCCATCCCTGTTGGCTTCAGTTGCTCATCTGTAAGAAGAAGGTCGGACAAAGGGAGTTCTCTGGCCTCTTGCATCTCTGGCATTCTGTGTTGCTGACTAAATTGCAATCAATGGGAACATTTAGAGATGATGTGGTTGTTAGGATTTCTGGTTAACTCAGCAGATGTGACGACAGCTGAGCTTCTGTCAGTAATCCAGGAAAGATTATGGTGAAAGGGAGAGATTCCTCAGAATGGAGAAAGCCAAATGTTCTATATAGTTTTTCTTTTTTAGAATATTTTCCCGTGGTTACATGATTCATGTTCTTTTTCTCCCGCCCCCCCCCAACCCTCTCACCCTCCCCATAGCCGACACCCAATTCCACGTTCTATATTTTTAAGAGAAGAAAACAGTCTAAATGATAGCTCTGGAAGCTGACTTAATTCCTGAGAAAAGTCTAGACCATATTATTAAAAAGATGGTTATTAAACATCTAGAAAGGAAGCAAAGGCCACACACAGCTAGAAGACTTTATTCCATTCACCACCTCATTAGATTGGGAGTTTCTTGAAGGCAAGGACTGTTTTCTTACCTTTGTAGTCCCAGTGCTTACTTGGCACATGGCTTGGCACAATAAGAGGCATTTATTAAATGCTTATCTAGAAAATCATCTACAAAAAATACCATGGCAAACTCACCCCATTGCCATGTTTGACTGTGTCAGTCAATAAATATTTACCACTTAGAGTATGCCAAGCCATGTGCCTTCTTGTGCCAGGGAAACAAAGAAAGGTCAAAGATTGGTCAAAGAAAATAGTGCTAGAAGGAACATCGGTAGTCATCTAAGCTCAGAGGTGTCCAACACAGGGCCTTGGGCCAAATTCACTCTTGAGGATGGAAATCAGATTAAAATGTAATTGAAAAATATTTAACCAAATAAATAAAAACAATATAGTGCTAATTTGTGGTTTTCTAAGTTGATATATGGCCCTTAGATATCCTTATGTATGGTTTAGTGACCCCCATTTCTATGTGTTTGACCCCACTCATCTACATATAAAAATAAAGTTATAATTATACATAGATCACACATACACATATATAGCACTCCCCATCCCATTTTATGAGAGGTATCTGAGGCCAAGAAAAGTTGACTTGCCCAAGATCATACAGGTAATTAGTGTCAGAGGCAAGATTTAAACCTCCTCTGACTCCAGTTTCTATCACTCTTCCCTTGATACATGAGTTCTGCTTTCCCCCAAGGAGTCATGGGTAGAAGTTTCAAAGAAGCAATTTTAGATTTGACATTAGAAAAAAAAAAAGCTAACCAAAAGTGGAATGGGATCTTGAAACAGGTTTGTAACATACTCTGAATTACTTAACTCAACTCCTACTCTTGCTGGGCTCTTCAGTGCTCTAGGGGTATCCCCAGGAGTTGGAGATGAATTTTTCTATCAAACCCTCATAGTGTTGCTTCTCTGAGCCCAACCCCCAGGATTATCAGTTGAAAATTCATCATCCAGAGAGGTGGAGCTAAGATGGTGGCATAGTATCAGGAGCCTTCTGAATCTCCTTCCAACTGATCATTACCAATCGTCTCAAAAGGACAGAAATTAAAATCAGACAAATGGGGCTCTTCCACTAGACACAACCTTAAAGGTAGGCAGTGTTTGGGGATTCCCATGCTATAAAGGGGTGAAACTACACTTATCAAAGTGCAAGCTGATCACCCTCCCATTGTCCCACCCCACACACCACCTACCATGCCAGAGTCAGAGCTAGGGCTGGGTCAATCTCTAAATTCTTGGGGTCCAACTGAGGGCACCACAGACTTACTACCCCTGAGGGCAGTGCAAGGCCTTGACAGTGAGACTTGAGACTCAAGACTGAGGAGTGCAAAGCCTAAGCAGCTGAGGAGGATGGAGCCTGGGCAGCAAAGCCGGGAACTTTAGCAGAAGTGAGGCTGGACACAGCCAAGGCAGTGGAGCCTGGAAAGATAGCCTCAGGGCTTTAAAGTGAGCTACACAAAGAACATCACAGATTTACCTGCCCTCATTCAGGCTTCTGACTGGGAAGGGAAGCTACTACCAAGGCAAGGCCCTGCAAAACAGAAGCTAAGAAAGCAATCAACATGCAGGAACCCCAATCCACTAATGGCAAAAGAAATAAGCAGCAGCAAAAAAATCTCTCGACCCTGGAAAATTTCTATGGAGAAAAAGAGCAAAATACAGAAGTAATAGCAGAGAGTGAAAAGCAAGCAAATACATCCAAACTTTCCAAAAAATGTAAATCGATCACAAGCTCTGGAGGAACTCAAAAAGGAGTTCAAGAAGTAAGTAAGAAAGATAGAAGAAAAATGGGAAGAAAAGTGGGAAAAAGAAATGAAAGGAATACAAAAAGAAAATAATAGCTTAAAAGACAAAATTGCCCATATGGAAAAACAGGCACAAAAATCAAATGAAGTAATAAGCAAATTGGAGACCAGAATTGACTTGTTGGAAGCTAGGAAAAACAGGATAGACCAAACTGAAAAGGAAAATCAAAAGCTGAAAATCAGGCTCTAAAAACTAACATTTGGGCAAGTAGAAACTAATGATCTCACGAGACAGCAAGAATTAATAAAGCAAAATCAAAAGAATGAAAAAATAGAAGGAAACATGAAATATCTCATTGAAAAGACAACTGACCTAGAAAACAGATCCAGGAGAGACAATTTGAGAATGATTGATCTACCAAAAAGCCTGGAACAAAATAAAAGCCTTGACATCATATTACAAGAAATTATTCAAGAAAACTGCCCTGATAGGCTTGAACAAGAGGGCAAAATAGACATTTAAAGAATCTATAGATCACCCTCTACATTAAATCCCTAAAAGACAACCCCCAGAAATGCTATAGCCAAATTCAAAAGCTTCTAGGTCAAGAAGAAAATATTGCAACAGCCAGAAAGAAAAAAATCAAATATCAAGGAGCCCCAGTCTTGATTACACAGGATTTGGCAGCCTCCACACTAAAGGACCGCAAGACTAGGAACATGATATTCAGGAAGGCAAGAGAATTGGGTCTACAACCAAGAATCACCTACATCAAAACTGACTATGCACTTTCAGAGAAAAGTATGGGCATTTAACAAAACAGAAGATTTCCAAGCATTCCTAAATAAAAGACCAGAACTAAATGGAAATTCTGATGTCCAAATATAAAATTCAAGAGAACCATAAAAAGGTAAACAAGAAAGAGGGGCAAAAAATTTTAAGGGTTTCAGTAAGGCCAAATTGATTGTATTTCTATATGGGAAAGTGATATCTGTAACTCTTAAAAATTATTTTCATTATCATAGTAGAAAGAAGTATTACTAGTATGCAGAGGTTATGGTATTAAGTTGTTTAAGATGATATGTAAAAAATGGAAGGGACAAAAAAAGGATGGTACTAAGAGAAACTTGAAGGAAGAAGAAAAATAGGATAAATTATATCACATAAAGAGGTGCATGGGGAAGGAGGTTGGAATAATACTATTATAAAAAAGGGAGGAAGAGAGTGGTAATAGATAATACTTAAACCTTACTCTCAGTGGAATCAGTTCTGAGAGGGAAGAACAGCCAGATCTATTGGGGTATAGAATTCGATCTCACCCTACAGGAAAGTGTATCAAAATGGAGGGAGAGGTTGGGCAAGGAGTGATTAATAGACTTTTAAGTGAAATTAGAGGGGAATAAGAAGGGAGGGGAAGGAAAGTAAAATAAGGGTGAGGAAAAGAGGGACTTGTGTAGAAGGAAACAATGAAAGGACTAGGAGAGGAAATCAAAATGATGGGGAATATACAGCTGATAATCATAACTCCGAATGTGAATGGGATAAACTCACCCATAAAACAGAAGTAGATCGCAGAGTGGATTAAGAACCCAAATCCCACCATATGTTGTCAACAAGAAACACACATGAGGCAGGTAGACACACACAGGGTAAAAGTAAGAGGCTGGAACAGAATTTATTGGGCATCAACTGAGAAAAAGAAGGCAGGAATCGTGATATCTGACAAAGCCAAAGTAAAAGTAGATCTGACTAAAAGAGATAAGGAAGGTAATTACATCTTGGTAAAAGGCAGTATAGACAACGATGAAATATCAGTACTCAACATGTATGCACCAAATGATATAGCATCCAGATTTTTAAAGGAGAAACTATTGGAGCTTAAGGAGGAAATAGACAGTAAAACTCTACTAGTGGGAGATCTCAGCCTTCCCCTATCAGATCAAGATAAATCAAACCAAAAAATAAGAAAGAAGTAAGAGATGCGAATGAAATTTTAGAAAAATTAGAGTTAATAGATATATGGGGAAAAGTAAATAGGGATAAAAAGGAATACACCTTCTTTTCAGCAGCACATAGTATAGTCACAGATTGACCATGTACTAGGGTATAAAAACTTTGCAAACAAATGCAGAAAAGCAGAAATAATAAATGCAACTTTTTCAGATCATAATGTAATAAAAATTATAATTAGTAAGGGTAGAGAGGCAAATCAAAAATTAATTAGAAATTAAATAATTTGATTCTCCAAAACTGTTTGGAATAGCAAATGTTCCAAGTCTGGGACCTGAAGCCCCTACTAGGATTGGTCAGAGGCAATGACTGGACAATCAGGTATGTTACATTCAGAGGTCAATTTGGTGAGGCAAAGCCTTTAACAGAAACTGCTTCAAGTTTGAGTCCACCTTCCCCAGGGGCCAAGGGAAGAGTACACCATTCCCCCCACCTCCCTACATTGGCCAACTGTTGGGGGAAATGTTGGTACTTTTGCTCTGGCTATCTTTTATTTTTTTTAACCCTTACTTAGAATTAATACTATTAGTTCTAAGGTATAAAAATGGTAAATGCTAGGCAATTCAGGTTAAATGACTTTCCCAGGGTCACACAGCTAAGAACTGTCTGAGGCCAGATTTTAACCCAGCACATCCTGACTCCAGGCCCACTCTCTATCCACTGAACCATGTAACTGCCTCTCTGGCCATATCTTCTGAGTAAAAACTGAGGACAGCTAGGCACACACTGGATAAGGGCCTTTCCTTTGCAGTCGGGGAGGTCTGAGCTCAAATTTGACCAGAGATACTTACTAGCTTACTAGATACTTAAAGCAAAGAGGAAAAAAAATTCACAAATTACATCAGCATCTGGTGTCACTGGGACTCTGAATGAACACTAAAAATAATTATTTGTTTTTAGTAACAAATTTCTAAGCACTAATGGATAGTGATGTCTTATTCTGTACTAAATGTTAACTTGGAAAAAAAGCCACTTAGCATGGTTAGTTCCATGTCCTCATTTGTAAAGTAGATTTAACAGTACCTATGAGAATAATAATGGGCAACTGGATGGTACACTAGGAAAAGCACCATGCCTAAAAGCAGGAAGACCTGAGTTCAAATCCTGCCTCAGAAATGTATACTATTCTGCCTGTTTCTTCATCTGTAAAATAAGCTGGAGAAGGAAATGGCAAACTACTCCAGTACCTTAGCTGTGTGAGCCTGGGTAAATCCCTTGACCCTGTTTGCCTCAGTTTCCTCATCTTCAAAATGAGCTGGAGAAGGAAATGGCAAACCACTCCAGTATCTTTGTCTAGAAAACCCCAAATGGGGTTATGAAGAGTCAAACACGATTGAAACAACTCAACAATATGAGGTTAAAAGTTCTTATCTCCTCCGGTAGTTGTGAGGATCAAATGAATGAGTTATTTGTAAAGTACTTTGCAAATAGTTAGTTGCTGTAGAAATACTATTATTATTCTTAACTATTCCTCATAAAAGTTAACTGATGTTCCCTGGTCAAACAGTATTATTGGGTGTTGGAGAGAATCCACCAGAATGGGGGACTGAGCCAAGAGTGATCTTTCAGGAAAAACCTCCCCAAGGGAGGGGGAAATGGAAACATAAATGGAAACAGAGGGGGATCTCACTCTTTTGTGGGAGTTCCTCAAGGATCTTGAGGAAGAAGGATAGAAAGCAAAAAGCATTTACGGACTGGGGATACAACTACAAAATGGAGGAGCCCGCATATGAGGGAATGGTAGCCAAGGAAGGGTGGTTCAGTCTGGGAAATCCCATCACACTTAATGGACCCACAGGATGCTTGACGGAATGATTCATTCTTTCCTGAAGCAAGATGGTGTTGGCTAGATGGCTGTTCCCAGAGCACAAGTGGGAGGGGAGCAGGAAGGGGGTGTAGATTGAACACATTTTTGCTAATCAGAACACAGCTCCAAGGCAGGTGCTAGAGAACCAGGTCCCTGGGGGAGAAGTGAGTGGGAAGAGCTTGGAACATTGATTGCTTGGTTAGTCATAGTATGAGCCTCTGCCTAACAAATGGCTGAGCCAACCCTCTGGGCTACAGGGTCCCCAAGAAGCCGTGAGGGCATTTGATGTTAACAAGATGGCCCGCTTTTATTGGGAGCCCCTTGTTTAAAGACACCACCAGTGCCTGGCAAAGCCCGGAGGCAGAGAGGGGGTCCAGACACGAATTGGCCCAAGGGAAGCAGCTTAGATGGGGGATGCCTGAAACCCTGCTTCCCCTCCACGGGATGAGGAGCCAGCAGTAAGAGCTCCGATGCTGGGAAGCTGAGCCAGGAACTCAGCACGTTGTGCTCCACAGGGGAGATGCTTGCAGCATGGCGAGGTAATCCGGAGCCCCTTGGCCAGCCTGTGGAGATATGGGTAGGTTTGTGTGGCTCATTTAAAGACATTTGGGCTTTGGGCCAAGAAGCCTGGTGTGAATTACATATCCGGGGGTCCTCCGACCGGGTCTAATCTTGCAAGGATTCGCCATGGGAGTCCAAGAGTCACATATGTGCCTGGGCTGCCAGCAGGGCAGGCCAGATTTCTGACCAGTGAAAGTCCTGGAGGTCACGGAAATATGATGTGTGAAGGCCGCTGACAAATTGGAGGATGGGGGTGGGAGTGGGGAGGAGCTGAGGCGAGGTTTGAAAAGCCAGCGAGGGACACGCACGGCTCTCTTGGCTTCCCTCCATCTCTGGTCTCACTCTCTCAGCCTGGGGCTCGTATCTATCTTGTGATCTCTGATCTCTGATGTGGAGGGGCCCAGCCGGGCTGGAATCTGGGACTGAATCCTACCTTAAGTTAGGCTGGAAACCTTATTTCTCTCTTTCTCTCTTTACTAATAAAGACTTCTAAATGTGTATAAAGTCTCCAAGATTCATTTTTGACAGCCCCATTGTTCATGCCCAGGCATTCCTGGGAGGGCCAAGGTCTCTTGGAAGGGGCCCCGTGGCTCCCCATCTCTAGGAGTAGGGGGGAGGGAGGGAGAAAGAGGAAGAAAGCCTGGGAGCTGACCGGACCTGACCAGATGGCCAACTGGCGTCCCTGGGTAAAGCGGTATTGGATATTTTGGTACAGAGACAACGCCCTGGAATGGGGACTCGGGGAATCGTGGAGGAAAGCTCTTCAGGAAAGCCCCCCGAGGAAGGGGCCTCTTCTCAGAGCAGCCCCGCGGCCAGGATCCGGAGGGGACGAGGAGACCCTCCTACAACCGTTCCTTCCCATCGCCCCTCCCTTCGCTGCCTGCCCTTGCTCCCCAGGGGAGAAAAGATGGCAGACGACACCACGTGGTTCCTGGGTTACTTTATTTGGACAAGTCACACAAACACGTTGGGGAGGTGGGAAGAACAGTCGGGGCTTCTTCACTGCGGCTCCCCGAGGGGCCTCTCCCAAGCTCTGCTGCCTCTTCTCCACAACCTGATAGTAGGCCTCCCCCAGCTCATCCCACAATTAAAAGGACTCCTTTTTGCCACAAAAGAAACAGCTGAGATGCTTACACCAGTCACGAGAAATAGCGGGGTGGCCGAACCACTGTGGCGGCTGCCACGGCATCACTCTTCACATGCACGCTTTCTGCCCCAAATTCGGACTCCACTGACGTCCGCAGGTAGGCCCGAGCCCTGAGGGGGGGGGCTCCCCAAACACGGGCGGCTCCTGTGGGATCTCGTAGGCTGCATCTTCCCAGACTAGAACGTCTCCTCAGGAGCCCAAAAGGTTAGAACAGAACGTCAGTGCGAAAATAGAGTTCGGAACCAGAACATCAGAGACGGAACCGAGAGAACGTCGGCGCTGGGTGGGCCTTTCGGGCAGGGGCGTCCGACGCTGCCAGCTGCATTCATGACTTAGAAAGCCGCGCGTGAACATGATCTTTGGGGTGTTTTTACTTATTTGGTTTAAAAAGTCCCCAATTCCATTTTCATCTGCTTTGGGTCCCACTCAGGAGTTTTGCAGCCATCGGCCTTCGAGTCACGGGACGTGTCCACGCTGGGAGAGGGGCCTCCGGGAACAGGGAAAGTCAGCGCCGAGAAGGGGCTCCGCCCAGGGCCCGGCAGCGCCGGGAGGGATCTAGAAAGGGGGACCGAAGCGAGGAGGCTGCGCCCCGGCACGAGCTGGGGTCGGGGATCCCCTCATGCTTCGGAAGATGCTCTAAGTGACTTGGCCAAGGACACGCGGGGGTTGCGCTGAGACGAAGCAGGAACCTGAGGCAAATTCTACCACAAACCACGTTCGGCTCCGGAGGCCACACTCAGAACGGGGGGCTCTCGGGGGCTTCTGGTCACCTCGGCCGAGTTCAAAGACGGCACGTTTTTGGTTTGACCCCCGAGGGGCCTGCGCGGGCTCCGCTCCTGCCGGTCGCCTCTCCTCTACGGCGCGTAGAATCATGGGCCGAGGCAGGGAGCGAAGAGCCCGAGAGGCGGCCTCGTCGGGCCGGCGTCGCCCTTCCTGCCGGAGCGCCAGCCATGTCCTAAGCGATGCATAGAATGTGGGGTTAAGACACAAGGCAGAAGGCTGGGAGACCAGGCCGCAGCGCTCGGCCGGAGCCTCTGGCCAGGACCGCGCCAGGCCCACGGTCTGGGCTGCTTGACCGCTCCGGGCTGCTTGACCGCTCCGGGCTGCTTGACTGCAGGCCCTCTGGGTGATGACTCGGATCCTGCCAAGCTGGTCTCTCAACACAACGAGGCTGTTCTTTCAGCCTTCGCAGCCCGAGGGAGGAGGACATTCTGAGAGCGTGGGGGGGGTCAGCTGGTCCGGCACTCCGGTTCTGCCGAGGCCCAGAGGGGACCCCCCACGGCGGTGCCGCCTCCGGTCCGCTTTGGCCTCCTGCGGGCTCTTTTCTCCTCATTCCAGAGAGCCCCTTCGCTGAGCTTTGCATAAATAAGGAGGAGTCTCGGCGCGTCAGGCCAAGGGCTGGGGTACCTTTTGGGGGGGGTCCTCTCCCCGGGGAAGGGAAGACAAGAACGTTCCAAGTTCTCGCCAGGCTTCGGATTTCTGTAAGGCACTGAAATGAACCGTAGTCAGCCCTGGAGGAGGCGGGCGAAGCGGACAGCGAATCCCGCCGGGTGATTTCGTGCTGGGGTCGCGCCGGCCCCCCAGAGAAGTCGGCCGGAGCCAGGCCGCCCCGGCAGGCCGACGGCGGCTCCGGGGAGGATGGGGAGCGTCTCCCTGAGGGAAACGGCCCCCGCGTCGAGCCCCTTCAGCCAGAGCGGCCAGAGGCCCGCGAGGCGTGAGGTGCCCACGCCGTGCAAGGCACTGATGGCCGGCTGGCTCCAGCCTCGGGGGCCTGGGCACGGCCGCGGTGGGCTCTGGGGAAGGATCCGTTTCCCTGGGGCCGGGGGGGGCCTTCATTCAATGCTGCCTGGGTGAGACGGGGCTCGGGAGGATGGCGGGAGGGAGGCGCCCCCAGAAGGAGCTCCGGCCGTCAGGCGCTCCCCACTTTCCCAGAGGCCACCGGGCACGTGCGGGGCGGCTCCTGCGGGCCCCTGCCCGAGCCCCCTCTGGTCGGGAGCCCCCCGGGGCGTTGCGTGGGTCTGCGCGGGGCGGGAGGAGGAGGCGGATCCTTCTCGTCTGCAGAGAAAGGCGATTGCGAAGAAGGCGGACGGGTGGGCAGAGCAGCGGAGCCTGGCCGGGCAGGGGGAGGCCGGGGGGTGCCGGGCCCCGGCGGGGTCGGGGGACGGGAAGGCTCAGTGGCGGGCGGCCTTACAGATCTTATCAAACACCTCGGGGAAGGCGTCCTTGCAGTTCAGCTCCTTCCGAAGCCTGTGGTACAGCGAGCCGTCAAACATCTCCCAGAACTCCTCCCGGTTCATGTAGCAGTCGGCGTACAGCATCTGGAACCTGGAGGGGCGGCGGGACGCGCTCAGAGCGCTGCGCTAACCTGGGGACGGGGGCTGAGCACGCTCGGAGGTGAGTGACTTGCCCAGGGTCTCACGCCACCGAGTGTCTGAGGCTGGATTTGAACTTGGGCCTTCCTGACTCTCCACTGAGCCACCCGCTGGAGTCTATCAGAGTGGGATGATCTATTCTGGAGCTTCTGCCCTTCTCCTTCCCTCCCCAGGAGTATCGCCCAGCACGGCCACGTCTGAGCAGGCACCCCCCACCCGGGACGTCTCTGGCCCAGGCTCCTGACCCCTCGGCCCACTCACCCGTGCACACTTCGGACAAACTTCTCCATCTGCCTCATGCAAGACCTGGCTTCGAAGTGCTTCACCCGTGGCTCTCCGTAGGCCCCGATGTCCACGTAGAGCTCTGTCTCATCCCCCTTGGGGTGGACCATGCCTGGCTGACTGGGCAAGATGAATGGGCACAGCCAGATGGGATAGACCTGCAGAGGAGAGGAGGGAAGGCCCAGGGTTACCCACAAGGACTACCTGTTCCTGCCTGGCCAGGGAGGGGTTCTGGTCCCGCTGAGCCCGCTGTCTGTTCAGCCTGATCCTCTCGTGGTTCTTCTCCTACCTAATGGATCTCCCCTGCTGGCTCAGCCCCTCATTCAGGAAGGAGCATTACCCGTGGAGCCCCCCAAGACTCTCTCTTGGTCCCCCTTCTTCCTCTCTACTATCTCATTTGGTGACCTCGTCAGCAGCCACGGATTCTACAACCATCTCTGAGAGACGATCCTCAGATTCGCCTCTGCTGAGCTCTGGTCTTGCATCCTCAATTGAACACGACGGCCTCGGCATTTAAACTCAGTTGTCCAGAGAGGAATGTGTGATCTTTCCCTGGACCACTGCAGAGGGCAGCACCATCCTCCCAGGCACCCAGACTCCCACCGGGCCTTGTCCTCAGCTCCTCCCATCCCCTCAGGCCTCCTACCCAATCTGTGGCCTAGCCTGTCCATTCTGGCTCTGCGCAGTGTCTCTCCTATATGGCCCCTTCTGTCCTCTGACCCTGCCATCACCTTGGGGTGACAGACTCAGCTCAATGGCACAGCGAGACTTTGGTAACAGCCCGACAGGAGGGCTCTCAACTTCGAGTCTCTCCTTTCTGGGCCATCCTCTACTCCAACTGTCAAAGTGATCTTTCTAAAGGTCCTTGCTGGCCAAGTTATCTCCTTACTCAACAAACTCCAGGGGCTTCTCTTCGACTCCAGGATCTAACATAAATGGTCTGGGGTTCAAAGCCCTGCACAGCCTGACCCTTTCCTATTCTTTATTCTACAACCTCCTCTCTGCAATCCCATGGCCCTTCCCTCACTATCACCTGATCCTGGACAGCATCTTCTCTGGCTGTGGCCCATGCCTGGAATGTTCTCCCTCCTCATCCTCCCTTCTTGGCTTTCTTCAAGTCTGAGCGAAGATCCCCCCCCCCCCCCCCGCCATTTCAGGGAACCATCTCTTGATCACCTTCAATTTATCCTGTACATCTCTTATTCATACATAGTTGCGTTTAGTTGCCGTTTCCACCATTAGAATTTGAGCTCTGCAAGAGCAAGCGCTTTCTTTGCCTTTCTTTGCAGGCACAGTGATAAACCTTGGCACACAGCCCCTGGCACACACTAGGGACTTAGTCACTGCTTGCTGCCTGACTGCCTGTGTGACTTTAGACAAGCAAATTAACCTTTCTGGGTTTTCTCAGTTCTAAAATGAATATTTTGAGCTAGATGACCTCAGAGGTCACTTCTAGGGGTAGCTCCAGGACCCTGTACCCAATGACATTGGATTTCTGGAAAATTCAAGCCAGAACACATGAAGTGCTGGATCAGTGGATGGAGAAGCCCCTGGGGTAAGCACCTGGCATTGGCAGGAGCCACTGCCCCAGCTTCTCTCTATCTCAGCTTCCTGCTCTGTAAGATCCCTGTCTTGACCTGGCCTCCCTGGGATGCTGGGGAGTTCCAGGCACTGGTGTAATCAGAACTGACAGTCATGGACAATTCCCTATGCTCCAGGGCACACAGGCCTACCAGGGGGTTGAGAGCAAATGTTGTCAGGGGTACAGCTTACATGGAGATCGTTGTGGAAGGTCTGAATGGCGCTCTCCAGCACCTTCATGGGGACCAACATGTCTTGTACCACATGATGCTGTTCATACAATTTGCGCAGGGTCTCGCCTTGAGTCAGCTTTAACAGGGAGATCTTGGGAGGTACCAGCCAGCCAAAGAGGTAACGGAAGATGGGATTGTTGCCGAAGGGGATGATGTCCTGAAACGGGGAAAAAGGGTGGGGTTGGGGGACCTTCAGAACTGGGAGGGACCCCAAGGGTAATCCAGTCTGCCCTCCCACAGGGTAAAGGCATTCCTGGGATACCATCCCGGAGCAGAGGAGATTGAGTCAGTGTGCAAAAGACATAGGGGATGGGAGTTGGTTATCCACCATCATTCCCAAACTGCACCTCCTAATTATGAGGCGGTCTTCATCATACTAACTCTCCAAGTTCTTTTTTTTAAACTCTTACCTTCTGTCTTAGAATCAATACTGGGTATTGGTTCCAAGGCAGAAGAGCAATAAGGGCAAGTTAAGTGTCTTGCCCAGGGTCACATGGCTAGGAAGTGTCTGAGGCCAGATTTGAACCCAGAACCTCCCATCTCTGGGCCTGGCTCTCAATCCTCTGAGCCACCCCACTACCCCCAACTCTCCAACTTCTGCTTAGAGGCCCTGGCTCTAAGCTAGAGATGCACCCAATAAACTTACTTCACCTTGATAAGGTCTTTTGTTCACCAAGAAAAGCATCCCTAGTTCCTAACAATTGTTCTAGGGTCTAGCAGTTTCTGATACACAGAAATAATATTAATAAATGTATAATGATCAAAAGATAGTTCCTTCGACTGGTTTTCATATGGTGTGGTCCCTTCTCATATCAACATTTCTCCCCAAACATGGTGTCTTTCTATCTATATGACCTGGGCAAATCACTTAATGGGTCTAGCCCATACAGTTCTTCTGTGTTGGAACTGATATTCAGCATCCATTCTAATACAACAGGAGTTTCAAAGACAAAACAAAATACATGGTGCGTTCTGGTGGACACGATGCATCATGTACAATTTGCCCAGACACAATGAGTGTGCTAACAGAATAGGATCATGATTCCTTTTGGGTTGCTCAGCCCCTGAGGTCTCCTGAAACTCCGTGTTATTTTCCCCACTCAAAAACTTCCCTGGGGGGCAGCTGGGATTGAGAGCCAGGCCTAGAGATGGGAGGTCCTGGGTTCAAATCCAGCCTCAGACACTTCCCAGCTGTGTGACCCTGGGCAAGTCACTTGACCCCCATTGCCCACCCTTACCACTCTTCCACCTAGGAGCCAATCCATAGAAGTTAAGGGTTTAAAAAAGCAACAACAACAAAAAAAACTTCCCTGGTCATGAGTCCCCATCCTGCATCTATTCTGCAATTGACTTTTTGAGCCTTAGTGCTGGACTTCATATTGACTGATCCTCAATACATAAATTCCATCCATCATTCCAGTCTGTTGAGGTAGCTCTCAGACCACGGCTAATCCCTGGCCATCTGTCTGCTCAAAGAGAATTCTACAGGGCCGTCCCCAAAGTCTGGATGCAGCTTGAAGCTATGAAAGATTAAAGCCTCCTCCTAAGGCGAGAACCCCAAGACAATGATGAATCAATTCTAGAATCCCGCCTCTCGACAAGTGGGGAAAATGGCTCTTTAATGAAGATGGGGAAGCCAGGGGGAATGGGGGAATCTGCTCCATGGGCCCGACCTCACCTGGAGTTCCCAGAAGATGCTACGGGTGTGGCGGTGGTAATAGTGTCGCAAGGGGATGTACTCCAGCCCTTTCTGGTCCTTCTTCAGGTATTCCTCCACGTGCTTGAAGAACCAGGGCTTGTAGTAGTCACCAATTCTGTTCAACTAAAGGGAGTGACAGACGTGAGGACCTGGGAAGGGACCTGCAGGCGCCTGGGGTTGGGGTGGGGGAATGTGAATAACGGGACCAGCCGACCTTGTGTGCTTGGGGCTCTGATCACCGCAGAGCGGCCAGGAGCCTGGTGCACAGCGGGGTCTAGCCCTGGCTTCTCTGTCACTTCAGGCCAAGTCCCAGTCTGTCTCTGGGCTTGTTCTGGCCACAAAATGAGGGCAAAGTTGGAGTAGATCATCTTTTAGCTGGGTTCTATCAAGGTGTCCCAAGATCACTCCCTGCCCTAAAGCCCCTCCCCCTGGCCTTCCCTGTCCTCAGGCCCCTCCCCCGGCTCTCCCTGTTCTCAGGCCCCTCCTCCTCTTGACACGCCCTACTCTAGGCCCCTCCCAGCTCTGTCTCTTCTGCCATTCTCTGAGCCACGGTTCCCTTTCTGGTCTCAGTTTCTCAGACCGCTGGTGAGGGGGAGGGAGCGGAGGCAGGCTCTGCCGGGTCTCCAGCGTCCCCTGCAGTAGGGGCGAGGCTGGCTGGTCCTCTGCTAGCTTCTCAAACGTGCCAGCTGACCTGCATTTAGCCAGCATGGCGGGCCACAGGCCAGAGGCCAGAGCGGGACCCTTCTCGGGGCCCTGAGGGGGGAGCCCCGTCGTGCGGCACCCACGGGGGACAAAGGGCCTGAGTGCAGCCTGGCTGCAGCGGGGGAGGGGGTGCCCGGCGATGCCTCCCTCTGGCTCTGCCGCCCGCTCACAGGCGATCCCAGCTCGGCCTTCTCCCGGGGACGTCCTGGACGGTGAGGGCTGCACCCCACTCAGCAGAGCTCCCGAGCCCTGAAAACCCCAACATGCAGCGCCCGGAGCCTTGCGGGACGGCCTCTTGGACGGGGAACGAGATTCCATACGGAGAGAGGGACGGACGGACGGATGGACGGAGGGCCCAGCGAGAGGACGCAGGACACGTGATACCCGACACACAACCCGGACGGACACTGGACGATCATCACGACCAAGGAAGGTCTCCAAAGAGCCTCCCTGGATGTGGGATGTGCCGAGCTCCCGGCCCGGCTCGGCCGCTTCTCTCCAAGTTTCCCGTCAGACCGGAGTGAGACCCGGCGGCCTTCGGAGCCCCGAGGACCTCCCTGCCTCCTCACTCCCGGCTCCTGCTTCCCCGGAGAACCCCTCCGGCCCCTCCAGAGCTCACGGGCGTGCTGGGTGCTGGAGGCCAGCCTGGCTCTGCCTTTCCTGGCGTTCAGGGCTCGGCACGATGCTCAGAGTAAAGAATCAGCACGTGCTCACGGGGGGGCTGAGCCCGCCATGACCTCCTCCTCCCGACGAGCCTCGAGCTCGGAGTCCGACAGCAGCCTTTTCTGCCAGGTCGTGCGGACGCCCCGCGCCTCCGGCCGCCTGGCACAGCCCCCCAACGGCTCTTTTTAGAAGAGAATTTCTGGGGCCTGCGAGGGCGCGGGGCGAGCGGGGGAGGCTCTGACCTCTGCTCATGCCCAGGGACTCAGGACCGCCCGCCTCCCCGTTCCCTTTCTGAGGCCTCCATGAGACCGGCTTGTCCTGTCAGCACCGGCCTGGCCTCCTCCCCCTCGCCCGGGCCCTGGGCGGCACCCAGAGGGGGTGGCAGTGAGCCACCGCTTGGAAGGCGACCAGCCTGCCTGGATGTTCTTTTGTCCAAAGGCCTGAGCCTCGTGAGGTCCGGCCTGCTGCAGAGGGGCCGGGCCAAGAGGCCGCTCTCCTCTGGGCTCCCCCCACGTGGCCGTCCTGAGCCGTCCCTGCTGCGGGCCGTCTCTGACCTCGTGAGGTCGGGGCTGCCAAACCTGGGCCGGCCGAGGACGGAGAACAAAGCCCAGAACCGCCCCCTGGGCCCGGGGGAGCCGCTGCCTGCCCTGCCCGCTGACCCCGGCCTTCCCGGGCACTGACACGCCGCTGCCCGTCTGCTAGCACGTCCCAGCCGGCCGCTGCCAGACGCCAAGTCAGTGGCAGAGAAGGCCGGCTTGTTTGTCTCCCGGGTCCGAGGGGAGGCCGGCGGGGCAGGGCCGGAGAGGGGGCCCAACAAGGATGGAGCTACCCCTTACCCCCCATGCTGCAGGAGCCGCTCCCCTCCCCCCCTCCAGCTTCCACTTCCTCTCCTCTGCTGCTCAAACACCTTCCGCAGCTCCCTGCTCCCTAGCAGCCCACGGCACTGTTATTCCCATTCAAGAGATGAGGAAACTGAGACCATGAACTAGTCCTGACCACACACGGGATGAGGCAACGGCCTCAACATGCCTGATGGCATAAGGCCAGCACGCCCAGGAAGGAGCACGCCAAGAAGGCAGGACTCACACCCGGAACTCTTCCTCTAAATCAACTTCTCTGCCTGGCATTCAAGGCCCTTTAAAATCAAGTAGCAGCCCATCCTCTCCCTCTGGGCTTAACCAGAACCAGAATAGCAGATGATATAGAGCTGATGCCCCCCCCTTCCTCTTTCAGGCCTGCCTCCTCCAGGCAGCCCTCCCATAGTCCCCCGGACCAGAGAGCTCTCCTTCACGCGGACCTCTTGCCCCTCGCGCCCTGCACTTGGCACATATTTTCTCGGTTAGACCCAGGCTTTTCCCGGGTGTTTCTTTGCTACTTCTTCCAGCTCGGGAGCCTCCTTCCCCAGAGCCAGCCAACCTAGGCCGGTTCTCTGGTGCAGGCCACACGGGCTCACATCCCGGCTCCACTCGCCACTGGCTGTGTGACCTTGGGCAAGTCCCTTAACTTGCAGAGGCCTCGTTTCCTCCTTTGCAGAATGAGAGCCCCCTCGGCAGACCCTGCGCTCTGCTCGGACCACAGGCCGCCCCCAGGACAGGGAACACCTCGCTCTGCTCTTCCCCAGACCGGCTGCATGTTGGAGCCAGGAGGGCCTCCCACCCGGGAGGAGAGGGGAGGTGCAGGGGCTCAGGGGAAGGTCACTGACCGCCCGAGCGCCCTGTCCAGGCCCCGCGTCCTCCTCTGGACGGCGCCGCACATGATAATGTCTCGGCAGCTCCCCGACCGGAGGAGGGAAGGCCGGGCTCGGAGCCTCTGGCCTCCCCCCGCCACAAAGGCGAGGAAAGCGCGAGGCCGATCCCTGGTTTCATATATGGGGAAACCAAGCGGTCCAGGCATGGCAGTGACTGGCCCAAGGTGTCACGTACAGGGGATGCCCGCGGCCCAGGCCCGGCTAGCAGCCGGTGCCCCAGCGTCCGGCCGAGCTCCTCCCACATCCTGACCGTTTCCTCTCCCCAGGCTGAGCCCCCCCCCCAGCCGAGTCCTGCCCCGCCGTACCTTGCTGGGATCCAGGTCGTCCGTCATGACCCCCGTCATGATGACCGCCTCCTCCAGGGAGTACAGCAGGCCTTCCACGAAGTGGTTCTCCTTCCTCTGGGACTCCTCGGTGAACCTGGCGCAGATCTCCTGGAGGCCGCGCACGGGCTCCAGCCGCAGCTTCACGTACTTCTTGGCGGGGATGATCCGGATCTCAGCGGCGACCAGGAAGCCCAGCGTGCCGCAGGACCAGGGCACGGCGTAGAACAGGTCCGAGTTCTCCGTCTGCGGAGGCCCAGGAGCGCGTGCTGGAGCGCCGACCCCGCGGCAGGGCACACAGCAGGCGCTTAATGGGCGCAGACAGCCTCTGACCCCCCCCACGCCTAGGACGCCCCCCGGCCCGCCCTTACCGGGGTGCATCTCACGAAGCTCCCGTCCGACAGGACCAGCTCGTAGGCCGTGCAGATGTGCTGGAACAGCCCGAAGCGGTGGGACGACGACTCGATGCCGGTGCCCATGATGAGGCCTCCTGCACGCACAGACACGACTCAGGCCCTCGGCCTGCCGCCCCTCGGGCACGTGGGGCCCAGGGAGGCGAGGCCCGGGGAGGCGAGGCCCGGGGAGGCCGAGGCCTGGGGAGGTGAGGCCTGGGGAGACTGAGGTCCGGGGAAGCGAGGCCCGGGGAGGCCGAGGCCTGGGGAGGCCGAGGCCCGGGGAGCTAAAGCCAAAGCTCCAACGGTGAGTCCAGGCTCAGCCCCCTCCATGTCTTCCTCCCCACCCAGGACACCCAAGACCTCCAGCTCTTCCTCTCCTGGGCCGGCCTGGCTCTGACCCTCGGGAGGGCCTCGGAGCCTCTCGACCATCTGGACAACTCCTCTGCGGTAACGGCTTTCCTGTGCCGTCCGGCGCACTTTATTCTCTTTGAAAGCCTGATTGTGAGAAGGGGTCTGAGATGGACAAAACAGTGCTCTGGGCACACCTCATTCAAGAGAGACCCATGAGACAGTGTGAATAAAGGGAAAGATACAGGACTCGAACTCAGAACCTCCCATGACCTCAGTTTCTTCATTTGTCAAATGGGGATGAGAACCCTGCAGGACTGGCTCAGAGGCGAAGCCCAGACAGAAGCCTGGATGGCCCGACCGAGCACCGTCAGTCATGTGACCTGGGAAGCCCCTCCCTCTGCCTCCTTTTCCCCAAATGCTTATCTCTGTGTTGTTGAAGGATAAGCCAATGCAGGGGCTACCATGGGAGAGCCGGGCACGAAGCAGCCAAAGCCCCGCGGCCAGGGGGCGGCGTTCTGACATCCCCTTCCCGCCCAGACACGGGTGCGAAAGTCGGTGTGACACACCCGGGTATGACATCACCGTGTCCGGTGCGCTGAGTGTGTGACGTCACCGTGTCAGTTGCGAGTGTGTGACGTCATCTTGTTATGTGCGCTGAGTGAGTGACATCACTGTGTTATGTGCCCAGAGTGTGTGACGTCACCGTGTCAGTTGCGAGTGTGTGACATCATTGTGTCAGTTGCGAGTGTGTGACGTCACTATATTATGTGCCCTGAGTGTGTGACGTCACCGTGTTATGTGCCCTGAGTGTGTTACGTCACCTTGTTATGTGTGCTGAGGGTGTGATGTCACCGTTTTATGTGCGCTGAGTGTGTGATGTCACGGTGTTATGTGCCCAAAGTGTGTGACATCACCATGTCAGTTGCAAGTGTGTGACGTCACCGTGTCAGGTGCAAGTATGTGATGTCACGATATTATGTGCCTTGAGTGTGTGACATCACCATGTTATGTGCGCTGAGTGTGTGATGTTACCGTGTCAGTTGCGAGTGTGTGATGTCACCATATTATGTGCACTGAGTGTGTGACGTCACCGTGTTATGTGCGCTGAGTGTGTGACATCACCATGTTACATGCGCTGAGTGTGTGACATCACCGTGTTATGTGCCCAAAGTGTGTGACGTCACCGTGTCAGTTGCGAGTGTGTGATGTCACCATATTATGTGCCTTGAGTGTGTGACGTCACCGTGTTAGGTGCGCTGAGTGTGACGTCACCGTGTCAGTTGCAAGTGTGTGACATCACCATATTATGTGCCGAGTGTGTGACGTCACCATGTTATGAGCGCTGAGTGTGTGAACACGTCACCGTGTTAGTTGCGAGTTTGTGACATCACTGTGTCAGTTGCGAGGGTGTGATGTCACCGTGTTATGTGCGCTGAGTGTGTAACGTCACTTTATATGCACTGAGTGTGTGACATCACCGTGTCAGTTGCGAGTGTGTGACATCACCGTGTCAGGTGCAAGTGTGTGATGTCAGCATATTATGTGCCCTGAGTGTGTGACATCACCATGTTATGTGCGCTGCGTGTGTGATGTCACCGTGTTAAGTGCGCTGAGTGTGTGACGTCACTGTGTTATGTGCGCTGAGTGTGTGACATCACCATGTTATGTGCGCTGCGTGTGTGATATCACCGTGTTATGTGCGCTGATTGTGTGACGTCACTGTGTTATGTGCCCAAAGTGTGTGACGTCACCGTGTCAGTTGCGAGTGTGTGACATCACTTTGTCAGTTGGGACTGTGTGACGTCACCATGTCAGGTGCAAGTGTGTGATGTCACCATATTATGTGCCTTGAGTGTGTGACGTCACCGTGTTATGTGCGCTGAGTGTGTGATGTCACCGTGTTATGTGCGCTGAGTGTGTGACGTCACCCTGTCAGTTGCGAGTGTGTGACGTCACCGTGTCAGTTGCAAGTGTGTGACATCACCGTGTCAGTTGCGAGGGTGTGATGTCACCATATTATGTGCCTTGAGTGATTGACGTCACGATGTTATGTGCGCTGAATGTGTGACGTCACTGTGTTATGTGCCCTGGGTGTGTGACGTCACCGTTTTATGTGCGCTGAGTGTGTGATGTCACCGTGTTAGGTGCCCAAAGTGTGTGACATCACCGTGTCAGTTGCGAGTGTGTGACATCACTTTGTCAGTTGCGAGTGTGTGACGTCACCGTGTCAGGTGCAAGTGTGTGATGTCACCATATTATGTGCCTTGAGTGTGTGACGTCACCATGTTATGTGCGCTGAGTGTGTGACGTCACAGTGTTATGTGCGCTGAGTGTGTGATGTCACCGTGTCAGTTGCGAGTGTGTGACGTCACCGTGTCAGGTGCAAGTGTGTGATGTCACCATATTATGTGCCTTGAGTGTGTGACGTCACCGTGTTATGTGCGCTGAGTGTGTGACGTCACTGAGTTATGTGCCCTGAGTGTGTGATGTCACCGTTTTATGTGCGCTGATTGTGTGATGTCACCGTGTTATGTGCCCAAAGTGTGTGACGTCACCGTGTCAGTTGTGAGTGTGTGACATCACTTTGTCAATTGCGACTGTGTGACGTCACCGTGTCAGGTGCAAGTGTGTGATGTCACCATATTATGTGCCTTGAGTGTGTGACATCACCGTGTTATGTGCGCTGAGTGTGTGATGTCACGTTATATGCGCTGAGTGTGTGACATCACCGTGTCAGGTGCAAGAGTGTGACGTCACCATATTATGTGCCCTGAGTGTTTGACGTCACGATGTTATGTGCGCTGAATGTGTGACGTCACCGTGTTATGTGGGCTGAGTGTGACGTCACCGTGTTATGTGCGCATAGTGTTTGACGTCACCTTATATGCACTGAGTGTGTGACATCACCGTGTCAGTGGCACATGTGTAATGTCACCGTGTCAGTTGCGAGTGTATGACATCACCGTGTCAGGTGCAAGTGTGTGACGTCACCCTGTTATGTGCGCTGAGTGTGTGACGTCACCGTGTTATGTGCCCTGAGTGAGTGACGTCACCATATTATGTGCCCTGAGTGTGTGACGTCACCGTGTTATGTGCGCCGAGTGTGTGACATCACCCTGTTATGTGCGCTGAGTGTGTGACGTCACCGTGTTATGTGGCCTGAGTTAGTGACGTCACCGTGTTATGTGCACTGAATGTGTGACATCACCGTGTTATGTGCGCTGAGTGTGTGATGTCACCGTTTTATGTGCGCTGAGTGTGTGATGTCACCGTGTTATGTGCCCAAAGTGTGTGATGTCACCGTGTCAGTTGCGAGTGTGTGACATCACTTTGTCAGTTGCGACTGTGTGACGTCACCGTGTCAGGTGCAAGTGTGTGATGTCACCATATTATGTGCACTGAGTGTGTGACGTCACCGTGTTATGTGTGCTGAGTGTGTGACATCACCATGTTACGTGCGCTGAGTGTGTGACATCACCGTGTTATGTGCGCTGAGCGTGTGATGTCACCGTTTTATGTGTGCTGAGTGTGTGACGTCACCGTGTTATGTGCCCAAAGTGTGTGACGTCACCGTGTCAGTTGCGAGTGTGTGATGTCACCATATTATGTGCCTTGAGTGTGTGACGTCACCGTGTTAGGTGCGCTGAGTGTGTGACGTCACCGTGTCAGTTGCAAGTGTGTGACATCACCATATTATGTGCCGAGTGTGTGACGTCACCATGTTATGAGCGCTGTGTGTGAACACGTCACCGTGTCAGTTGCGAGTTTGTGACATCACCGTGTCAGTTGCGAGGGTGTGATGTCACCGTGTTATGTGCCTTGAGTGTGTGACGTCACCGTGTTATGTGCGCTGAGTGTGTGACGTCACCGTGTTATGTGCGCTGAGTGTGTGACATCACCATTTTATGTGCCCAAAGTGTGTGACGTCACCGTGTTATGTGCGCTGAGTGTGTGACGTCACTGTGTTATGTGCCCAAAGTGTGTGACATCACCATGTTATTTGCACTAAGTGTGTGACGTCACCATGTTATGTGCACTAAGTGTGTGACGTCACCGTGTTATGTGCCCAAAGTGTGTGACGTCACCGTGTTATGTGAGCTGAGTGTGTGACATCACCATGTTATGTGTCCTGAGTGTGTGACGTAACCGTGTTATGTGCCCAAAGTGTGTGATGTCACCCTGTCAGTTGCGAGTGTGTGACATCACCATATTATGTGCCCTGAGTGTGTGACGTCACCGTGTTATGTGCGCTGAGTGTGTGACGTCACCATATTATGTGCCCTGAGTGTGTGACGTCACGATGTTATGTGCGCTGAATGTGTGACGTCACCGTGTTATGTGCGCTGAGTGTGTGACGTCACTGTGTTATGTGAACTGAGTGTGTGACATCACCGTGTTATGTGCCCAAAGTGTGTGATGTCACCGTGTTATGTGCGCTGAGTGTGTGACGTCACCGTGTTATGTGCTCTGAGTGTGTGATGTCACCGTTTTATGTGCGCTGAGTGTGTGATGTCACCGTGTTATGTGCCCAAAGTGTGTGACATCACCGTGTCAGTTGCGAGTGTGTGACATCACTTTGTCAGTTGCGACTGTGTGACGTCACCATGTCAGGTGCAAGTGTGTGACGTCACCATATTATGTGCCTTGAGTGTGTGACGTCACCGTGTTATGTGCGCTGAGTGTGTGATGTCACCGTGTTATGTGAACTGAGAGTGTGATGTCACCCTGTCAGTTGCGAGTGTGTGATGTCACCATGTTATGTGCACTTAGTGTGTGACGTCACCGTGTTATGTGCGCTGAGTGTGTGATGTCACCCTGTGAGTTGCGAGTGTGTGACGTCACCA
>NC_058133.1:24066835-24072253 GCF_016433145.1 Gracilinanus agilis | reverse complement strand
GACGTCACCATGTTATTTGCACTAAGTGTGTGACGTCACCATGTTATGTGCCCTGAGTGTGTGACGTCACCGTGTTATGTGAACTGAGTGTGTGACATCACCATGTTATTTGCACTAAGTGTGTGACATCACCGTGTTATGTGCGCTGAGTGTGTGACGTCACCGTGTCAGTTGCGAGTGTGTGACGTCACCGTGTCAGTTGCGAGTGTGTGACGTCACCGTGTCAGGTGCAAGTGTGTGACATCACCGTGTTATGTGCGCTGAGTGTGTGACGTCACTGTGTTATGTGCGCTGAGTGTGTGACGTCACCATGTTATGTGCACTAAGTGTGTGACGTCACCATGTTATGTGCACTGAGTGTGTGACGTCACAGTTATGCACGAGGGTGTGACATCGCCGCATCAGGTACAAGGCATGACGTCACGTGTTATATACACGCACATGATGCCACACACATTACATAGAAACATGTGCTGGCACCATGTTCTATTTAAATGCAATGTGACAACATGTGTGTTACATGCACGTGTAGGCCACGCGTGTGCACATGTGTGATACATGCCTCACATTTTAAGGGGTTTTGCCGTGTTCCTCTTATTGGCCGTCTTCACAACTGGAAAGGCATGTTCGTCGCCCCATTCTCTAAATAAGGAAACTGAGGCTTACAGAAATGGAGTCATTTGGAGGCTTCGAGGTCACCCAGGGGAGAGTGCCAGGCTCGGTGTTGGCGAGTCCTGGGTTCAAGTCTGGCCTCAGACACTTCCTAGCTGGGTGTCCCTGGGCAAGTCCCTTCACCCCATGGCTCAGCCCTCATTGCTCCACGTCTCAGAATGGCCAAAGGGAAGTTTAAAAAAGGGAAAAGCTCAGGAGCGAGTTGGCTGCAGTCGCGCAGCGGCCCGAGGCAGCATTCGAGCTCGGGTCTTGCTCCCCGGGCTGTGCAGACAGACTCCCTCCCTGAAACAACGGGAGAGAGGAGGGCGCCGGCCCCCCGCGGCCCCCCGCCTGCTCCTACGTGGGATGAGGAGGCGCCTGACAGGAGGGGGAGCCTCTGGCTTCACTCTTCGGCTCTCTCTTTGCCAGGCCAAGACGCCGGCGCCGGCCCCTGGCCTAGCCACAAAGGGGGGCTGAAGAGACCTTCCTGCCCACCCGGCGGGGCTGTCGGCCAGCCCTGGACGCACAACCCCGGCGGCCCTGGGCCTGCCGGGCGCCATCCTGCTCGGCTCCTGGTGTTCCAGGGCCTGGGGATCCCCTTCTGCCCCTTGGGGTCCACCTGCCTCAGCTGCTCAGATCCCAGCCAGCGCCCGGCCCCCAGCCAAGGGGGCGCCGCTAAGAGATCCGCGGCTCCTCTTGGAGCCCTGCCTGCCTGCCTGCCTGCCTGCCTGCCTGCCTGCCATCCACCGCCGGGGGAGCGCAGGGGCCGCCGCTGCCCGGCACAGGCTCCCCCTCCCCCACCTATGGGACGGCCAAGGAGGGAGCCTGGAGCCAGGAGAGCCTTGAAGAGCCGGTTCAGACCTGCAGGAAGAGCCTCGTGCCTGAGGCAGAAGCCAGAGCCTGGGTGCCAAGTGCGAACGCGCTCTCAGTCCCGACATTCCTTCTTCAGGCCTTTTTGGGCTCATCCAGGCCAAGTCAAGGACCCAGAAGATCTAGTCTCTACCCTCCCTCACCTACCATCCAGGGCTCCTGGACCAACCCTTTGCCCAGGCACACCCCCTGCCCGGGCTGTGGCCCTCTTGGCCCGGGGCTCCCCCCCCGGCCCGGGGCTTCCTCTTTTCCCAGGACATGGTTTCGGGCCCCCCAGACCACCCCAGGTAGCAGCGCCTCACCTACTGTGAGGTCATCCAACTCTGGGAGAACGGGCAGCGTCCAGCCGACAGAATTGAGCAGCGCCGTCACCTGGCCCATAGTGACCAAAGGCTCCACAGAGACGATCTGCGTAAGAAAAGGAGAAAAGGAACGCCGTGGATGGGCGCCCGTTCTCATGGGACCCTCGTCACAAACCCAGGAGGGAGAGGCGGAAACGGAGGCAATAGAGGGTGAGTGACTGGCCCAGGGTCACCCATCGAGTCGGTGTCTGAGGCCACAGTGGAACCCGGCTCCTCCTCATTCCAGGCTTGGTTGGTGCCCTCCGGTGGCCTCCCAGCCACAAGCCTTTAGCAGCGGCCTGTCCTGGGGCAGCCACGCCTCGGGGCACTGCCCGGCTGGACAGAGGCAGCGCACAGCACAGCGAGGCCCGAAGGGGCTCTGGAAGCCTCTGCTGGCAAGGACGTGACTGTCACAAGGGCCAGCCCTGGCTAGGCCCGGAGCCTCCGGGACGGCTGTGACTTGCTCTGGGCCTCTGGGAGCCTGTGCTGGCCGCCCTCCCAGGGCCCCTCACCTGCCGCTTGGTGTCCACTTCCAGGATGTCCATCAGGTTGATCATGATGTTTTTGTGGGTCTTCTTGTACTTCCCGACCCGCAGAGAGACGGTGAGCCAGCCGGGCCGGCCTGTGCACATGAAGGTCTTGCTTCCTTCTTCCTTCCATTCCCGCACCTGCAGGGAACAAGGGCCGGAGGCCTGTGAGGCTGCCCTCTGGGGAAGGAGCTGGAGGCCTCCCCCTCCGGCAAGATTCGAATCTGGACCCTGGCAGGTCCTGGCTCTGCACCAGAGACAGACCAAGGCAGAAGGTGCCAAAGCAAGCCAGACCTCCAGGAGCCCCCATCCTCGCCGGCAGAGGCCCCCGTGCAAGGACACACCACAGAAAATGAATGCAGGGCGGCTTGGAGGGAGCAGACGACCCTAAAGGCCTCCCACAGAGGGTGGCCCAGCGGAGAGAGCGCCAGGCTTCATCTTCCCGAGTTCAAATCTGGCCTTGCATACTTCCCAGCTGTGTGACCCTGGACAAGTCTCCTAACCCTGTCTGCTTCCATTTCCTCAACTGTCCAATGAGAAGGAAATAGCCAATCTTTGCCAAGAAAACCCCAAATGAAGTCTTGCAGTGTTGGACAGGGCTGAATAACCAAAGAAAACCAGGCACTCCAGGCCTGGCATCGAGGACCGCCTGTACAAAAGCATGGAGATGGGGAAATAAGGAACAGCAAGGAGGGCTGTCTGGCTGAATGAATGGCTGAAAGTGTGAGCAGAAGCAGGAAGGCTGGAGGGTCTGTCCAGGCCCCCAGAGATGAGGCCACCATTGTTTACTAAGTAGCAGGTAACCCTTTGGCAGCTGGGCCGAGGAGGGACTGGGTGGGGGGAGTTTCCTGTCTCCTGGCAGGCCCTCCCCTATGGATGAAATTACACGCTGGGTCCCCCCACCCTCACCCCAAATAAGCCCGGAGATGGCAAGGGTCTGTGCCAGGTCATCCACCTGGCCAAGTTGGGGCCAGAGGCTCAGGCTTCATCCTTCACACCAGTCACTGTCCCAGGCCTGGCCACCCCAGGGAGGACAGGAAAGCTCTAGAACTTCCAGCCGCGGGCACCCAGCCTGTTTTATACAAGATGTTTCCTAGCCAAGTTTCCCCACTTCTCTCCAGACTCATAGAAAGTTGATTATTTAAACCTGAAGTATAGGACTTTGAAGACCCCAGATCTCTTCTGTAACATGCCCAGCAAGGGAGACGCCCATCATCTGTCTGGAGACTTTCAGGGATGGGAAATTCCCTCCCAACTGGCCAATCTGGTCCGTTCCACTTTCACACAGCTCTCGTGGTTAGTGTTTTCTTTCTCTGCATCTGCAAAAACCTGCCTTTCTGGGATTTCCTGAGCTGCATGAGGGCTGGGCCTTTTTTTACCTCTCTAGTACAGGACTGGTCATGTGAGAGGTGGTTATCACAGAATTCCTGATAGTTTGATTGGGCAAGCAAGGCTGCCAGCAGCTACCTAGTGGGAGAGGAAGAGGCCACTTCCAAGTACAGTCCCCTCTGAGGTCAGGTTCTTGAATTTAGAAGAAGGAATTTTGGCCATCATCAAACCAAACCCCCTCATTTTACACATGGGAAAATTAAGGTCGAGAGGGTAGCATGTCTTATTCAAAGCCCAACAGACAGACCCAGGATTTGAAGTGAGGTTTTGACTCAAAATTCCACTTTCTGATGAGCAAAAAAACCTAGATCTGTCGTTGGAGCTTTTTCATAAGCTTCCTAACCCTCTCTAAGGAACAGACTTAAATCAGGATTTATTACATCCCAGAGGGACTCCCTTTCCCCAGCTCCACTCTCCCCATTTGGCTACCTCAGCCTTTTCCTGCCATTTATCTATAGGGTAGCTGTCTGAAACGTAGAGGAGTAGCTTAAGTGAAGGAGTGAAGCTTCCAGTCACAAAAAAGGAATATGAGAATGTCAGTATCACTGAAAAAGAGAACTAGGACATCAATTTCACAGAAGGAGCACTAGAATGTCAGTTTCACCCAAGAAGCACTAGGATGTTAGTTTTGCAGAAGGAGCAAAGATGTTAGTTTCACTGGAGGACTAGGATGTCAGTATCACAGAAGGACCACTCTCAGATGTCAGTTTCACAGAAGGAACACTCTCAGATGTCAGTTTCACAGAAGGAGCACTCTCAGATGTCAGTTTCACAGGGGTCACCATGACTCAGAAAGTAAAACAGAGGCTGGATGGTGGAAGGGACCTTAGAATCCAAAACCCTCATTCTATAGACTTTGAAGAGGGGAAGTGACTAGCCCAAGGTCACAAAACTGGTAAGAGGAAGAGCTGGGATTCTGTAGTAGGCAAAAGGCCTAGACCTTCAGCATTCTATTTCTCATTAGCTGCTCTGCTTGGTTTTGATTCTACCAACATCTTGCCTCTAGCATGTACCTTCTGGTGACCTCTTCTCCAGTTTCCTTTTTGTATATTGTCTTCCTCCATTAGACTGTAAGCTCCTTAAGAGCAGGGAAAAGTCTTTTTCTTATTTGTATCCCAAGTCTGGAACATAGCAGACAATTAATAAATATTTATTGACTATTGTCTATTCAGCAACTAAGTGGCTAGTGGACAGAGCACTAGATGCGGAGTCAGAGACTTGAGTTCAAATTTTGCTTCAGACACTAGCTATGTGACCCTAGGCAAGTCACTTGAACTCTCTGTGCCTTAGTTAGCTCATCTGCAAAATGGGAATAATAAAAGCCCTTATGTCTGAGGGCTGTTCTTAGGACCAAGTGATATGACACTTACAAAGCTCTTCGTAAACCTACAATGCGGGAGGAGGTCCCCTGAATGCCTGGGTAATCCCACAAAGCAGTGTGGAGCACAGCATGCCAATCTCCCCTGGAGGGGGCAGAAAGGCCGCCTGGAAAGCAGGCCAGACTTGTAGTCCAGAGACCTGGGCTTGAATTCCAGCCCTCTCCCCAGCTGTAACTTACTAGCAGGTCCCCTCCCTCTCTGGGGCTCAGTTTCCTTTTCAAGAAAAAATTCCATTTCAAGGAGGTTGAGTTGATGATAACT
>NC_058133.1:24033285-24047952 GCF_016433145.1 Gracilinanus agilis | reverse complement strand
GGCTCGGCCTCCCCAGGGTTCGGTGGGCCGAGACCCGGGCGCCGCCCAATGGCGAGGCTCAGAGAGGATCGGACCAGGAGCGGAGCTCTCGGATTGGCTGTGCTAGCCCCAAGTGCCCCGCCCCCGCCCCGCCCACCCGGCTTCCCCTGGAACCGGCCGGACCCCGTGTACTCGGGGGAGGGGAGGGAGGAGGAAGGAAAGGAGGGGGAGGCGATCGCGTCGGCAGGGGGAGGGGGGTGGTGGGAGGTAGCTGCGGGCGACGGTTGTGGCTGTTTAACGATCCCTACCGGGTGTTCCACAGGCCAAGCTGCCCCAAGGGGAGAAAGAAACCCCTAACTATCCCATCCGCTCTTTGTGCAAGCGGGGAAACTGAGGTCCGGGGCAAGGAGGTTTAGCGTTGAAAAGGACCTTAGAGATCACCCAGGCCTGCCGTTCCTTGTTCTGGAGAGGGAACTGAGGCCGGGGAGGTGGGCCAGCCAAGGTACCGGATTGAGTGCCAAAAGGCCCCATGGAGCTCAGTGCCTGGCACACCATTGGAGCTTAATAAATGCTTATCCCCTTCCCTTCGTCTGGTTCATCCCCGCTTTGTGCAGGCGAGAGCATCCCGGGCTTGTGCTGATGGGGAAACTGAGACTCGGAGGAGAAGCGGCTCTGGGCGCTCCCAGGATGGAGAAGCAAGGACAGAAGGGAACGGCTAAAAGAACGCCAATAAATCTTAGAAACAGCCGATTCCCAGAAGAGAGCTAAAGGAAGTGCGGAAGCGGCGACAAAGTAGCCAGGCTGACGGACCGATTTGGATACACGAGGCGGACTGGTTACCTTGTAGCCAATTGGGATCCACGTTTTAAAAACAAACCCTGTAACGGGGGCCACAGTGTCAAGTTCGATCCTCTGTTCTTTCCGGATTGACGTCTGTCGATGCTTGTCAAGTTCATCATTTAAAAAAATAAAACCAAATAAAGGGAAGCGCCGCTGGGGGGAGGGGCGGCAGATTTGGGCTGGAGTTCAGGAAAAGCCACTCGGAGCTGTCCCAGAGCTGAATGCGGAGCCGGTGGAGGCCCCGGCCTTGGCGGTCTTGGAGCAGGCGCTGGACGGGTCCTCGTAGGGAGGTTGTGAAGAGGCTTTCCAAGCAGAGGAAACGGTCCTGGGAGAAGGAGAACCGACGCCCTCGCTCCAGGCCGGTTCAGAATTTGCAAAAAGGAGCGGACTCCCTGCTCTCCCAGATATAATGAATGCCGTGAGTCACCTCCTAAATGAGCTTTGGCAGCCTTGGGTGAGCCATTTCCTCTCCCTGGGCCTCAGTTTCCCATTCTGTATGGGGGGGGGGGGGGAGAAGGACTATTGAGCTGAGAGATCTTTTGGCTCCCAGTTCCCTAATTCTGGAACTAAGTCCAGAAAGTAGCCCGCTCTCAGTTTTGCAAGAAGTCCTGCCTCTTTGGGGCATTTCAGTGCCGTGGAGGTTCTGGTTATACAGTAAATACAATTAACTCATTGCCCTAAAAAGCACAAAATGTCTTCAGAGATGTTCAGTCATGTCCAACTTTTAGTGACCCCATTGGGAGTTTTTTGGGCAAAGATACTGGAATGGGTTGCCATTTCCTTCTCCGGCTCACTTTACAGATGAGTAAACTGAGGCTGGCAGGGCCAAGTGACTTGTCCAGGATCACACAACTAGTGTTTGAGGCTGGATCTGAACTTGGGTCTTCCTGACTATCCACTGTACCACACTTAACCTGCCCAGTTCTTCAGGGTCGTGGAAATGAATAGTGATGACCGTGGGAAGTATTGCTTATGTCCTCAAGGCTGGACTTCAAGGAAGTGGGGGGCCTTAGCTCCTTAGTGGCCTGGCCATAAGAACCTGGTCCTGTCTTGTGCTTTTTCCACTCCCTATCTCTGGTCACATTCTTCTAACTAAAACTCCTTTCCCTACTTACAAAGTTCTACCAGGAGCAATTTAGGTGATTCAGTGGATTGAGAGCCAGGCCTGAAGATGGGAGCTCTCTGGGTTCAAATCTGGCCTAAGATGCTCCCTAGCTAGGTGACCCTGGACAAGTCACTTAAGCCCCACTGCTTAGCCCTTACTGCTTTTCTGCCTTCCAAGATGGGAGGTAAGGGTTAAAAAAAAACAAAAACAAAAAAAAACCATCAGTCCTACCCACCCAGTTAGAGCCACCCTAAAGCCCCATCTTCTCCATGGAAACTTTGTCCACCCTTCCTTCCCAGAGGAAGCCTCTGCCATTTGCTTTTAGGAATACTGCCCCCACTCTCTCTTCTCATTCCTAGTAGAAGCTCTCGGACTTTGTGTGCCCTTCCCGTAATTCTTTGACCCTTGAACTGCTTCTTTCTCCACAGCTGTCCTATCTAGCTTTTCTTTGCCAAGGGACTCTGACCGGCGATCGGCTCCGACATTCCTGGGATGTTTCTGGAGATGAGCCCTGGGTTCTTCCTCTCCTCCATCTCTGCCTTCTGGTTCTAACAGATCCCGGCAGTTTTCGTTCTAATTTCTTGTACCATGGTGCCAAATTTCTTTTTTATCATAGTCTTTTGTATTTCAGTGATTCTTAAATGATCTCTCCTTGACCTGATTTCCAGGTAAATGTTTTTCCATATTAAATAGCGTTCTTTTTTTTTCAGTCTAATGGAATGGAAAGAGGAGAACAATTTGTTCCACTGGCCATGAAATGGCAGCTGAAGCACGATCATGTGTGGACTCTCTTGTTTGGCCTTCAGATGTCTTCATCATCCGCCCTCCCCACCCCTGCATGTTTTCCTTCTTTCCTTGGCTATAACGCTCCACCTGCCAGCCCTGTGGCCTTGCACTATCCCAGATTCCTGGAAGGATCTTCCCCTTCGCCTCCACTTCTGTGTTTCCATGGCTTTCTTGAGCCTCACAGGGAGTTGCTCCTGCTTCCTCCAGGAGGCCTTCCCTAGTCCTCCCAGCTGCTGATGCCACCCCTCGGAGATTTCCTCCCATCTCTCCTGGGTAGCTCTCATCGGAACCTAGCCATTGACATGTTGTACCTCCCAACAGACTGTGAAGTCCTGGCTAGCAGGCAAATGGCTTTTTTTCTTTCTTGGTAACTCCAGGACTTTGCACAGTACCTTGAGGGAATACAGCAGGTGTTTAATAAATGCTTGTGAAATTGATACACCAACAAGTACAACCCAGCCTGAATTGCTTGCCAGCTCTGGGAAGGAGAAGGGAAGAAGGGAGGGAGACAATCTGAATGACACAACTTCGGAAAACTTACTTGGAAGTTTGTTATTAAAGTAAAGATAAATAAAAGTGAAATAATAAATGGATATACCAAGAGGTTAGAGCAATAGTTTGGGCTTTAAATAAACGGCATTTGTCCATTCAAAGATAATTTAGTTTTAAAAATGGAAAAGTTTTAAAAACGGAAGCAAAGGTGCAGCTAGGTAGCTCAGTGGATCGAGAGCCAAACCTAGAGAGAGAGGGTCCTGGGTTCAAATGTGACCCCAAATACCTCCTAACTCTGTGACCCTGGGCAAGTCATTTAATTTAAAAGCCCTTATGGCTTTTCTGCCTTGGAACCACTTCTTGATTTTGATTCTAAGACAGAAGAAAAGGGTTTAAAAAACAACAACAAACCAAGCCAGAAGCCAGGGGGCAGTAAGGGCTGTCTCAATGGAAAATGCTTTTTTCCTCTAGTTCCCTCATGATTCCAGTTTAGGCCTTCTTAGACTGAGGCACAGGATAGCTCTTTGAGATAGAGCTTGAAGTGGGAATGAGCTAAGCTTTCCAGGTGTAGGTGTCCTCCTTGTTACTCTGGGGCAGGAATGGCAAACCTTTTAGAGATGAAATACCAGGCCCCACCCCCACCCCACCTGCAGCCCAAGTGCCATGCCCCTCCCCCCACCGAATCCTGGGCACACCCCACCCCCCTTTTACCCCACACAGGGGAGGGAGAAAGCTCTCCCACTGGGCTGCTGGGCAGAGGGGCGGGGGATGTGAAAAAATGTCATCAGGCATGGTGGAGAGGGGGAAGGGAGCTGCTCTGCCCAAGGCGCTCTGCCTTCTAGTAATGAACTGGGGAGGGTGACCACACGCCCACAGAGAGTGCTTTGGGGGTCATCTTTGGCACCCGTGCCATACAGAGGTTCACCATCACTGCTCTAGCGTCAGCATTTGGGAGGGGGCAAAATCAGGAGGCAAAACCCAAATGCAGAGAATCATAGATTTGGAGCTGAAAAGGATTTAAAAGCTTATGAAACCCAACTCATTCATTTTACTGATGAGGAAACCGAGGCACAGGGAAGTTAAATGATTTGCCCAGGGTCATAGTACTTGAGGTAAGATTTGAACCCAAGTGTCCCTGATTCCATTGCCCTCTCTACTCTGTCATTTGGTCTACTATAATTTTTCAGAGAAGGAAACAGGCTCCAGGGTGAGGGGAGGTGAAGCAATGCCAAGGTTCTCCATGCAGGTGATAAAAGGCTGGGCTAGGAGTTGAATCCAGGACTTCTAGCTATAAATAGAACATTATTTCCACGGCAGGAACAAATCTCTTCTAGAAGATAATCTAAGGAGACAGTCAGCCTTTCAACTTTGACTTTCTGTGTTCTCATATTCCCTTCCCTGAGGTCCCTCCCAGCCCTGAATTCCCTGTTCTCCCATTTTGTGTTCTGAGGTCTCTTCTAGCTCTGACAGTCTGTATTGAACATTTTTTCATTGCATTTGCTTGGCAACTGGGTGATACAGTGGATAGAGTACTGGGCTTAGGTTCAAGAAAAACTCATCTTCTGATTTCAAATCTGGCCACAGACACTTCCTAGCGATGTGGCCTTGGGTAAGTCACTTAACCTGCTTGCTTCAGTTTCCTCATCTGTACAATGAGCTGGAGCAGGAAGTAGCAAACCTTGCTATTATCTTTGCCAAGAAAACCCCAAATGGAGTCACAAAGATTCTGAAGTGACTCAACAGAAATTTCATTTACTGAATTGGTGCTTCAGGAAACTCCGCCAAATCTTAAAAAACCAAAACCTTAGTCCCCCTGGGAAAGAAGGCATGGCTGCTCTGGGCTTCTCTAATCTGGGGAGCTTGCAGGCCACCATTAATTACAAACTTCATTTTTTTCTCCATCCTTCAAGCACTAGAGCAGGGGTTCCCAAACTTTTTTGGTCAACCGGCCCCTTTCCAGAAAAAAAAATATTCCTTAGCCCCCTGGAAATTAATTTTTAAAAATTTTAATAGCAATTAATGGAAAAGATAAATGCACCTGTGGCCATCACCGCTCTCTGGATCACTGCAGCACCCACCAGGGGGCAGTAGCGCCCACTTTGGGAATCACTGCTCTAGACAAAATGACCTCTGAGAGCCCTTCCAACCTTCAGAGTCTGTGCTCTGTTCAGTCTACTGGTGGGGCATAGGAGGATGGGCCTGAGAGCCATGATCTCCCTCTTCACAGATCTGGAGAAATTTTCCCCTCACTTGGATGCTCCATCCAGATCTTGGGCCACCTTTTTCATCACCTTCACTCAACGTCTTGGATTATTGTTGTATGACAAAAGCCAGGCAAGGGACATTTAAGTGCCTATTAGATGCCATACACTCTGCTAAGCACTGGAGACACGGGAGGAGGAAAGAGAGCAGTCCCTGCCCTCAAGGATCTCAGTATGGATGAGGAAGACAACAAGCAAGCATGTTCAACCCAGCTTTATACAAGAAGGAAGCCACTAGAATTAAGAGGGGTAAGGGGGCAGCTAGGTGGCTCAGTGGATGGAAAGCCAAGCCCAGAGACAGGAGTTCTGGGTTCAAATCTGACCTCAGACACTTCCTAGCGGGGTGACCCCCATCGCCTAGCCCTTACCGCTCTTCTGCCTTGGAACCCATACGCACTTATTGATTCTAAGATGGAAGGTAGAGGTTTAGAAGAAAAAACAAGAATGAAGAGGGTTTGGGCTGCCTTTGGGATTTTAGAGCATTCCAGACCTGGAAGATGGTCAGGGAAAATGCCTGGAGCTCTGAGATGCGGATGGCAAGGAGGCCAGTGTCACTGGATTCAAGGGACATATTTGGGACTTGGGTTATGAAGACTTGAAAGGTAGGTTCGAAGGGCTTTGAATGACAGAGGACTTTATTTCATCCTAAAGTGGAGTCGACTGATCACGAGGATGGAATGATTGGACCAGCACTTTAGGGAAATCCCTTTGGTGGCTGAATGGAGAGTGGATTAGAGTGGGGAGAGGCTCCAGGCAAGCAGACCCACCAGCAGCTATTGCAGAAGCCCAGGTGTGAGGTGATGAGGGGCTGTACCAGAGCAGTAGTAATGTCTAAAGGGAGATGGATATATTTTTTTAAACCCTTCCCTTCCATCTTGGAATCAATACTGTGTATTGGTTCCAAGGCAAGAGAGTGGTAAGGGCTAGGCAATGGGGGTCAAGTGACTTGCCCAGGGTCACACAGCTGGGAAGTGTTTGAGGTCAGATTTGAACCTAAGACCTCCCACCTCTAGGCCTGGCTCTCAGTCCACTGAGCTACCCAGCCATCCCCGAGATGGAAGCATATTTGAGAGATGTGATAGAGATGAAATCAACAAGCCTTGGCAACAGATGGGATATGGGGTGGAAGGGATAAGAGAGAAGGGAAGAGGATACCTAGCTTGTGAGTCTGGGGGACCAGTAAGAGGGAAATCAGTGGAAGAAAGTATGGGGGGGAAGAGAAGACAAAAGAGTTCTCTTTTGGATATGTTGAGTCTAAGATGGTATTAGAAATGTCTGAAAGACAGTTGGAGGTTAGCAGAGTGGGGCAGAAAAGGTAGACTGGCAAATCATTATCAGAGAAATGGTCACTCAATCCACAGGAGTTGCTGAGATCACCAAGTGAAGAGGCCTAGAGGAAAGAGAGCTCGGGACAGAACCCTGAGGGACACCAGTGGAAAGAGGGGCTAATGTGAGAAGGATTCAGCAAATGAGGCAGAGAAGGTATGGCCAGAGAAATAGGAGGAGAACCAGGAAAGCCTGGCATCCAGAAAAACCTAGAAAGAATAGAAAATCAAGAAGAGGGTAATTAGTAGTGTCAAAGGCTGCAGAGATGTCAAGGGAAAAGACTACTGTACTGTAAAGACAACTAAGATTGCCGATAACTTTGGAGAGGGCAGTTTCGGTGTACAGGTGAAATCAGAAACCAGATTCTAAGAGGTTTCAGAAGAGAGAGGACAGAGAAGTGGAAGTGCTTATTGTAGAGAGGCCTTTGAGAAGTTTAGACCTGAAGAAATAAAGGATGATAGTTATCATGGATGAAAGAATCAAGAGAGGATTTATTTTCAGAATGAGGAAGACATGGGCTATTTGTCTGTGGTAGGAAATGAGCCAGTAGAAAGGAAGAGATTGAAGATAAGTGAGGGCAAACACACCTTGGCAGGCATTCAAGCCATCTCCTCTCCTCTGTGCTGCTCCTGTCCTTTGGATCCCTTTCAATCTTGTCTCTCTCCATCCCGGAGTAGACTGCAGCCAGCTCTTCCTTGCTCAAAAAATTTCAGTCATAAATTTTCAGGGCGAGTATTTGCATTTGTGACATTGGCAAAGGCTACAACTCAAGGCTGGATTTATTATTTTGTTGGTTTTCTAGACTCAAGAAAGGGATAGAGAAAATGCCAATAATCCAGTTGAAACCAATGCAGATGTAGCTAGACTCACCAGAGCACTGACTGGGGGAGACAAACCAGACCGCTGCTGGCAGAGAGAGGCACCATGATGAGCCAGACACAAGAGGACTTTTAGGATCAAGTTGGTGGATTGTTCAAAGGAGGGACTCTAGAGGGGCTGATGTTTATGTAACAGTGCTTTGTGAGTGCCCAGATCACCCAGGAAAGAGGAACCCGTGTGGGAGACAGTGGAGACCTGCTTTAGGGAAAAGACACTCTGTGTTCTCCTCCCACCTGGGTGGGAGTAGCCTCTATTGGCTGTGTAGCCAGAAAAGCTTTCATCTTCTAAAACTACCAAACTGAGCGGTATCACTCTTTCTTTCTAGCTGCTTTTCATCCAGAGGGGAAGGTCCTGCTCAGCCACAGCATGGGTACCATGTACTAAGCTGAGCAGAGAGAAGGGCTCCCTCCCTCCCTCTCCCTTTCAGTCCTGTAACTTCCAAGAATGAGGCTTGAGATTTGGGGCTGCTTTGTTTATCTTTTCCAGGAGTAGATGTAAGCAGTGGAGTCCTTGACCTGGGAGGCAAATGTAGCTGCCAACAGGGAAGGGAAACTCTGAGAAACCAAATTACCAAAATAGGAGGGGAGGATAAGGGGGAGGGAATACTGCTCCCAGGTGTTGGAGGAGAATTATTATGTTTTTAAATGCTTACCCTCTGTCTTACTAACATCTCTAAGACAGAAGGATAAGGGTTAGCTAAGCAAACATGGTTAAATGACTAGCCTAGGCACAGGTCCTCTTGTCTCCAGGCTTGGCTCTCTAACCACTGTGCCACCTGGATGCCCCTGTTTGTATTCTTTTGAAATGAATATCCCTTTGTAAAAACAAATCTGATTTTTATGTGGCCAAATGGAACTGGGGTTTTGGAATCCTTAAAACTGGGATGATGCAGTCACCAAGGATTTAAGCTAGTGGCAGAGACTAAACCAAAGATGGTGAAACTATGCCATGGGTGCCAAAGATGGCATGCAGAACACTCTCTGTGGGAATGCAACTATCCGCCCCCAACCTCGTTCATTGCTACAAAGGCAGAGGGACTCAGGTGGAGCTGCTCCCTTCCCCCTCTCCACTGTGCCTGATTTTTCACATCCCCCTGCCCCTCTGCCCAGCAGCCCCAGTGGGAGTGTACAAGGGGTAAAGTGGAGGCAGAGCTGGAGGGGAGCAGAGTGCTTGGGCCACTCTCCTCCCCCTCTCTACCCTCACTGAAGACATTCCTTACTTCACCCAACCCTCCACCCAGCAGCCCAATGGTAACTCTTTTTCCCTCCGGTGTGCATGTGTGGGAGGTAGGGGGGTGGGCATAGCATTCAGTCTGGGAGGTGGGGTGGGGGCAGGGCCCAGCACTCCATGTCTAAAAGGTTTGCCATCACTGGACTAGACCCTCCAACTCCCTTCAGGACACTGGAGAACCCTAAGAGGAGGGTGAAATGGAGCAGACCTAGCCATCTATAGTGGGAGCCAGGGTAGTCATCATTACATTTGTGTGGTTGAATAGTTAATAAAGTTTAATTACCTGCATTGTTGTGTCTAAGTCTTATTAGTGCATCATCAGCCCTGATTGACACATGTACTGGAAAGTTAGTTTTACACATACGCTGTGACCCTGGGCACACTAACCTCTCTAAGTCTGTAAAATGAGGATAATAAGAACGCCCATTTCCCAGGGTGATCAAGAAACTCAAATGAGATAAATTTTATACATTGTTTCGCAAACTTTAAAGCAATATAAAAATGTGAGGTCTTATTATTAGTGGGTGTCAGTAGAACAGTCTGTCAAACTGGTTATTCCTCATTCTTCCTACAGAAAGCCCATGCTTCTAGTACCTAGCTAGGCAGTATCACTGCCAGTAGAGGAGGAAGGATGCAGTAATAGGGTGATAAACAGACCTGAATACCCCTACAGAAATGGGTAGGGCTCCCCTCCCCCTTTCTCTCTTCCACACAGATGGAGCTAACTTGAGCCCTGATGGTGATTGAGAGCAATTAATATCCCAGGGGGAGACAATGTGCCTGAGGGTAAGAGACATGATCAGCAAGGGTAACCAGAATGCCATTCTACTCTCAAGGTCATGTTGAAGAAAAAAAAAAAAGATTAATCCTAATGCCCTATATTTATGGAGAAGGCAAACCACTCTAGTATTTTGGCCACACACACACACAAAAAGAGACCCAAATGGGGTCATGAAGAGTTGGACATAACTGAAAAATGACTGAAAACCAGCATTCTGCATTTAAGTAGCAATCTGCCAGAAATGGTTTTATTTAATTTAACATTTAAGTAAGACATTATCTCTTGGAAAGAGAGAGATGTCCAAACTGGCATAGTCTCATAGGTCTTCCAACCCAAGAAAAATTTTGGGTAATATTTATGGGAACTTCGTACGTGGCAAAGATATCCTAAAATATAGCCTGTGTTAATATTCTAGAACTGAACAATCAAATCTCTATGTCATTCCTCCTGGACCACTGCCCTTGAGTCTTTCCCAGAGATCTATATCAAAACAGCTAAGTGGAATAGGAGGTAATGAGAATGTTTCCTTTGAGTAGAAGGGGGCTCTTCCCAAAGGATGAATCCCAGTCAAATCCCTTCAGGGAGTAGAGAGAGGTAAATGCCTTTTGATCCATTCATTTAATGAAAAGTCTTTTTTGTTCTCAAACACATCATCTACCTTTCAAGAAATTTTTCCCAAGAGTCTGGAAAGTACTTCAGAAAAAAATATTATTTCTTGATATTCCCAGAGAAACTGAAAAGGAGGCTTAAAAAAAAAAAGCTTTCAGTCACCAGTATTATCAAATCCTAGAGGTTAGAGCAGTGGCCCAAGTTGGAGTGAGGAGAATGGAGTCTCCGTTGGAAAGAAGATGCTCATTCTCGAATCAGCTAACAGCAGAAGGTGTCAGCAAATGCCATTTTGCTTGAGGCTACGACTCAATGTAGCACATGTACCTTTGTGGTCATAGCTTGCTGGCAATGCCCCCTTCTTCGGTTGCATAGACTCCATTATAAGTATAGACGAATGTTGGCATCTAAAGAGAGTTATTCCAATTATCTGGGAAATCTGCTGACATTAAACCCACATTTGCTCTGTCCTGGTGGATGTGGAACTTTACTAGCAATGTGGACACAGATGACACCAGCAGAATCCTATCATTGCTTCAACTTCCTTTTTCCATATTATTGATAATTGCATTGGTGTGGTTGTTTCAAGTCTACATCCCCAATCATGTCCACATCAACCCATGTGTTCAAGCAGTTGTTTTTTCTACCGTGTTTCCACTCCTGTAGTTCTTCCTCTGAATGTAGGTAACGTTCTTTTCCATAAATCCCTCAGAATTGTCCTGGATCATTGCATTGCTGCTAGTACAGAAGTCCATTACATTCGATTTTACATTCTTCTGGCTCTGCTCCTTTCAGTCTGCATCACTTCCTGGAGGTCTTTCCAGTTCACATGGAATTCCTCCAGTTTATTATTCCTTTGAGCCCAATAGTATTCCATCACCAGCATATACCACAATTTGTTCAGCCATCCCCCAATTGAAGGACATCCCCTTGTTTTCCAGTTTTTTGCCACCACAAAGAGTGCAGCTACGAATATTTTTGTACAAGTCTTTTTATCTATGATCTCTTTGGGGTATAAACCCAACAATGGTATGGCTGGATCGAAGGGCAGGCAATCTTTTAGCACTCTTTGGGCATAGTTCCAAATTGCCATCCAGAATGGTTGGATCAGTTCACAACTCCACCAGCAATGCATTAATGTCCCAATTTGGCCACATCCCCTCCAATATTCATTACTCTCCCCTGCTGTCATTTTAGCCAATCTGCTAGGTGTGAGGTGATACCTCAGAGTTGTTTTCATTTGCATTTCTCTATATAGAGATTTAGAGCACTTTCTCATGTACTCATTGATAGTTTTGATTTCTTCATCTGAAAACTGCCTATTCCTGTCCCTTGCCCATTTATCAATTGGTTAATTCATTGTCTTCTGCTGCTCAGAGGTAGGCAGCTCTGGCATAGACTTTACATTTGGAAAGGACTTTATATGTCATCTCTTCCCACTCCCTTATTGTGCAGAGGAGGAAACTGAGACTGGAAATGGTTAAGACATGTAGGAGCAAAGCTCAGATTCCAACCCACATCCTGACTCTAAACCCAGTTTAAACTCTAACTCCTGTGGCTTTCCAGGTCAAGTCATGCAGGAGGCAGCATTTAGCAACAGTATTGTAGAGACAGCGGGAAGGTGGGACCAGCCCCACACTGTACCTTAAAAACAAAAATATGCATGTTCCCAGAAAACTGAATGCCACAAATTGAGGAAGCTGTGGGACTCGGTGGCTCATCGCTCCCTTTGTGCCCTGTCCCCCCTTTTATTTTTTATGTTTTCCATATTACATATCAATATAATTCTAATCATTGTTTTCTGGCACTTTGCAATCCATATTCCCAATGGATGGACATCCCTTCAGTTTCTAATTCTTTGCCACCACAAAAAGAGCTGCTCAAAATAGTTTTGAACACATTGGTCCTTTCTCCTATCTCTGATCTCTTTGGGATACAGACCTAGTAGTGGTTTTGCTGGGTCAAAGGGCATACGTAGTCTTAAGGCCATTTGGGCATGGTTCCAAATTGCTCTCCAGAATGGTTGGACCAGTTCACAGCTGCACCAACAGTGTGCTACTATGCCAACTTTCCTACATCCCCTTCAACATTTGTCATTTCCCTTTTTTGTCATACTAGTCAGTCTGATAGGTGTGAGGTGGTACCTCAGATTTATTTTAATGTGCATTTCTTGAAATAATAGCGAGTTAGAGCATTTTAAAAAATATGACTAAAGATAGTTTTCATTTCTTCATTTAAGGACTGGCTGTTCCTATCTTTTGACCATTTGTTAATTGGGGAATGCTTTGTATTCTTCTAAATTTGACTCAGTTCTCTATATTTTTGAGAAATGAGGCTTTTGTCAGAGATATTTGCAATACATTTTTTTCCAGTTTATTGTTTCCCTTCTTTTTTAGACCCATTGCCTTCTATCTTAGAATTACTACTGTGTATCGGTTCCAAGGCAGAAGAGTGGTAAGGGCTGGGCAATGGGGGTTTGGTGACTTGTCCAGAGTCACACAGCTGGGAAGTGTCTGAGGTCACATTTGAACCCAGGACCTCCCACCTCTACCCCTAGTTCTCAATACACTGAGCCACCCAGCTGCCCCCTGTTGTTTCCCTTCTGAGCTGGGTTGCTTTGGTTTTGTTTGTGCTGCTCCCTTTTATACCAACCTTTGTATTGACTTCCATACCTTTAGACTCACCTCAAACCAGGTCTATTTATTCATGTAGATACACAGTGCCTGCCTCACTCCCCTTCCCACCTCCCTCTTTGTCTGTTGCTGATCTTGGCACTGACACAGCTTTCGACCCAGATGCCATCTCCCAATTCTGGGACCTGGGTCCCAGCTTGGCACCTCATTGGTTTCCCTGTTCTTTCTCTATGTAACTATGCCCCTTGGCCTTTTCTCTTTGCCCAGAATAAATTATAGTTTATATGACTCATTAGCTTGTCATCAAACTTTTATTTGCCATTAAATTCTGTTCACCTGACCTCTGCACAGGTGCACACCCAGTCTTAAAACCTCTGGCAGTCCACAGTACAGTCCTCTGGGACAAGCAATACTGGGGAGCACAGATACACAGGCCAAGCACCCAAGATTACCCAATATCCCCTGCCCCTCCAGAGCCACACTACCCAGTCCCCCAGAAGCCTCATCTAACTTTAGGGCCTCTTGGCTCTCTCTGCTCCTATTAATAAGTCAATTTTTTGGAATGAAGAAAAGTTTTGAATTATTGACCTCGAAATCTGGGCTGTCTGCTTCCTGTAGGTAGCCTCCGAATGGGAGAGAGGCTGTTTGCCCACATCAGGGTTATTGGCAGCAGCTGCCACCTTCCAACCACATGGGTCCATTGCCATCTTTTCCTAATTGTGGTAACATGATGGAAGGAATGTCCCAATCGTTGGGTGCTCTGAGACGAGTATACCTTCCAGGGGTGGGAAAAGGAGGAAGAAGAAGAGGAGGAGGAGGAGGAGATAGAGACAGAGATGAGGGCCATGGCTGGAGGTACAGATAGTCACTGCCCTCAGGAGCTTACATTCTGCTGGGGAGATGCAAATCAATGAATCAATATAGGATAGATACAACATAAATGCATGGTGTTTGAGGTTGGGCATCAGGCCCTGAGGGAATAGAGAATGGCCAGCCTTAAAGAAAGGGAGATGTTCCTCCTATAAGTTAAGATGAAGAAGGAGAATATTCTGGCATTGTGGAGAAAAGGTGGAAAGCTAGTTTGATTGAACTACAGAGTGCATGAGCAGAAGACATGGGTAATAAATCTTGAGAGTCTGCCGCAAGATCATGGAGAGCTTTAGGTGCCAAACAGGAATTCGTGGAGAAAAGGAACTAGATCGTAAAACAATTGAATAGATTCAGAACTGGTTGGGTTCAGTTTCGGTGTGGCAGGAGGTGTCTAATGGAATGCTCCAGGGATCTGGGCTTGGCTCTGTGCTATTTTTTTTTTCACCAATGACTCAATTAAAGCAGAGATGACACACATCCAATTTACAGAGAATACCTAGCTGGAAGAGACAGTGAATGCCTTGGATCCCAGGATGAGGATCCCAAAGAAATTTAACAACCAGGAGCCTTGGGTTAAACCAATGAGATGGAATTCGAAGTCTTGTACTTGGGCACCAAAAAAGTCAGCTCTAGTCATACAAAGGGAGGAAGGCATAGTTAGATAATATCTTATTTGAAGTTCAGGGTTCTCGGTGAACCATAAGGGCCTCCTTGTACAAAATCGTTTTATTGGTTTTTTTTTGTACTGCCAAAGAATTGGAAATTGAGGGAGCGTCTATCAGTTGGGAAATGGCTGTGGTTGTAACAGAAAACTATTGCATCATAAGAAATGCTGAACATGAAGACTTTAAAAACCTGGGAAAGACAAGGGGGAAAGAG
>NC_058133.1:24013108-24023285 GCF_016433145.1 Gracilinanus agilis | reverse complement strand
ATGTGTGTGTGTGTGTATATATATATACATATATATATATATATATAAAACTGTCTTACTTATTTCTATTTATCAGTTCTTTCACTGGAGGTGGATATACATAAGTCATTTTTTAAATTATATTTCTATTGCTGTGTATATTGTTTTCATTTCACTCTTCCTACTTTCATGTAGGCCTTTTCATGTTTTTCCAAAATTAACCTCCTTTTTTGTTTCTTATGGCATAGCAGTATTCCGTCACAATCATATGCCACAACTTGTTTAGCCATTCCTCAATTTATGTGTATCCTTTCAATTTCTAATTTTTTGCCACCACAAAGAGAGTTGCTATAAATATTTGAGAACATTTAGTTTCTTTTTTTCCCCCTGATCTCCTTAGGAAATAAACCTAAGGGTATACACAGATATTGTCACTCTTTGAGCATAATTCCAGATTGCTCTCCAAAATGGTTGGATCGGTTCATAGTTCCACCAACAGTGTATTACTGTCCCCATTTTCCTACACCCCCTCCAACATTTGTAATTTTGCCTAGATACTCTAAATTTTTGTTTTGTTTTCCAATTACATGCAAAAATCTATTTTAACATTCATTTAAAAACATTTTGAGTTCCAAATTCTCTCCCTCCCTCACTATCCTACCCCAACTTGAGAAGGCGGGCAATTGATATAGATTATACACGTGCAGTCATATAAAATATATTTCCATAGTAGCCATGTTGTGGAAAAAATAGACCAAAAAAAACCTCAAGAAAATGAAATAAAGTTAAAAGTATGCTTTGATCTGCATTGATGCTTCATCGGGTTTTTTTTTTTTTTTTTTTTCTGGAGGTGGATAGCATCTTTCATCCTGTCCTTTGGAAATGTCTCATTTTATTGCTAAGAATAGCTAAGTGGCCTAGACATTCTGGAAAGCAATTTGGGATTATGCCCAGAAAATTACCAAACTATGCCTACTCTTTAACCCAGACATACCACTCTTAGATCTCTAGCCCTAAAGAAAAATCAATGGTGTGTGTAGCAACTTTGTCCTGATAGTCAAAAGCTGAAACTTTAAGGGGATTCTTCCTATTAGGGAAAAGGCCTAAAGAAATTTTTTAATGTGAATGTAATACAATATTATTATTTCCTAAGAAATGATGTAGATAGGGGCAGCTGGGTAGCTCAGTGGAGTGAGAGTCAGGCCTAGAGACAGGAGGTCCTAGGTTCAAACCCGGCCTCAGCCACTTCCCAGCTGTGTGACCCTGGGCAAGTCACTTGACCCTCATTGCCCACCCTTACCAGTCTTCCACCTATGAGACAATACACCGAAGTACAAGGGTTTAAAAAAAAAAAGAAATGATGTAGATAGACAGTTTCAGATGAAACTAAGAAGACCTCTGTGAACTGATGCAGAGAAAAGTCAGCAGAACAAGGAAGGCAGTTTATATAATGGTAAAAACATTATAGAGAAAAACAACTTTGATAAGACTTTAGAATTCTGATTAATTAACCATGTGAAATTAATATCTGTACCCTAGAACTACAATTCCCAGTACCCCACTCTACTCCTGTCATTATGTGCTGACGTAGGCAGGATATAAATTCTGTGTAGTTCCGCATCTTGCTCTCTTCTCTTCCTGTGGTGGCAGCTGCAGATATGGGGCTTTTGAGCAGGTAGAAAAACTTAGTCACATGGTTTTATATTGTTAGACAATTATCCTTTTATTCCTTTACTTCTAATGATTATTAATAAACTTTATAAAATAGAATACTTGGAGTTTTGGACATTAATTTAAATCCTACATTTATGATGACCAGAAGTGGGGTCTAGAACCCTTAATGCCTAGTGTGTAGATTAGTTTGAAAAAACCCATTTCTCCTGACACCGCTTTTTTCCCTCCAGGGTGTAGTGGCATCTCTGCCTGTCACCTGTCTGCCTTGCTTCCTGTTGCCTGGGTGGTCCTTACCATTGCCATTCCTCCTCCTCCTGCTGTTGCTGCTGTGGCTGGTAAAGTATTAACCCCTCTTTCTCTAGTATTGCAAATACCTGAATGTGATTCCTGGATGTTTCTTTTAGGCAATAATTAGCCTCCTAAAGGGCTTTTACCTTAGGAGATGCTTCTACCCTCTAAACTCCCTGTTCATGTGGCAGGAGAAGCAAGTGGCTCCCTGGCGTTTTTTTTGTTTTTTGTTTTTTTTTTTTTTTTACCCCTAGGGGGGAAGGGAAGGAAGATTACTCTTCCAAACAGACAGGAAGTAGGTTTGCAACCAATTTAATAAGTAGAATTTCAAGCATGGCCTACTCTATGAAAGGGCAGTACATTACCTGTCTCAAACAGCTCCCAGTTTTAGGATGTCTTTTCTTCTTACTGTTCCTGGGTGCACTGGTCCCTGCAACTAGATTGAGTAATCCTGAGATTCAGAGGGGAGATTCATCTCCCTACACCCTCTTGCCATTTTGTCTTGCCCAATCTCTGCAACACATCCAATATGGGATTTGTCCACACTATGCCTAGTGCGAATATGGGGAGCCCTAGAGGCATGACCAAAGGAATCTAGATGGATGATGATACTCAGGAGGGGAAGGAACCTTAAAGAGTCTGGAGGTGAATTTTTAAGCCTTTTCAGACTCCATTGGTAACTCTTTCAGTTAACTGAAAGTTAACTCCAAATAGTGAAGAAGTCTCTGTAACACAATACAATTTCCAAATTGTCCAGCCCTGCCCAGGGGCAGTGTCTGTGGGATTGAGTTGTCACCTCTAAAGGTGTTAATTTTCCTGTTAGGATTCACACATTTCTGAGTTGTCATCCAGTTTGGATTGGCATGTTACTGAGTTAGCACTTGGGTTGAAGTCTTCCTTTTGGAGGTGCAAATTCTGGTAGTAAGAGTTTCCCTTATTTTAGGGTTAAGTATGGGTATATTGCTTCTGTGGATTAATTCAAAAGTAGATAAAGGAGAGTTAATCCTGTCCTCACAATCTAGTGAGGCACTAAGTAGGGGGCATTTAAGTTATTGTTTCAGAATAGACAAAGAGAACCAAGAATTTCCTTTCAGTGACTTACTAAGTGTTAAGTAGGGATATTTTAAGTTCTTGATTGAGTAACTTAAAATAGACCAAGGGAATAAAAATTCCCTTTCACAAACCCCTGGGAAGAGGCAGCTTCCCCTTTGGGGACTGTAGAGATAGCTACTGAAGACCCAGAAGAGAAAATCCTTGACCTTGCCAAATGGTTCAACATCAGAAACTGAAAAGATTTTTATCAATGGAAATGCAATTAAAGAGAAGGCATGACCACCTGTTTGGCCCCTGTGCCCTGAGGACCCAATGACTTTTCCATCTAACTTGTAGCTGAAACCTCTATATGTGTTGTCTCCTCATTAGACTAAGAGCAGGGACTATCTTGCCTTTTCTGTTTGTATCCCGGGCACTTAGCATAGTGTTTCACACTTAGGAGGTGCCCAATTCATGATCTTTTTCTTCATTCAACTATTAAGGACTTTCTCTTTGGGGGATTAAAAAAATTCCCATTAAGGGTAATGGTAGATTAGATTTTAAAAAATTAACCCTTATTTTCTGTCTTGGAATTAATACTAAGTGTTTGTTCCAAGGCAGAAGAGAGGTAAGAGCTAGGTAAAAGGGTTTAAGTGACTTGCCCAGGGACACACAGCTAGGAAATATCTGAGGTCAGATTTGAACCCAGGATCTCCTATCTCTAGACCTCCTTCTCTATCCTCTGAAACCACCTAGCCAGCCCATATAAATTTTAAAAATTCATTCCTTTTGCTTGCTGCCTTGACTTTGAGCTATGTATTTGTGTCCACCATGGCAGCACTGCTCCACAGTGCATGATCCTATTTAATGTTAAGGAACAAGTGATGTCAATTAGCTTGATGTACTGTCCAAAGTCAGAGGCCAGTCTGGGATTACTGTGGAATGCTCTCTGGTTCTTGGTTGCCTCTTTGTAGTTGCTATAAGAATTTTTGTTTTTGATTTTAACATATAAATTGCTCAAGTAGTGCTCAAGGGTTGTTATCCACCCACTCTATTCCTTTTCATTTTGCAACCCGCTTTATGCTTAACTGATTTACCTATGAAACATTTGTGTTGAGACTTTGATCAGAATATTAGGAACGACTAAAGCAAGCAACGTTAATATACTTAGTAGAGGCGATTCTCCTTGGCTTTCAGATTCCATAGGACCAACCCGCAAACTCCTTCTGGGTAGGGAAGCAAAAACTAAAACCAAGAATCAAGGAACTTGGTTCTCTTTTCCACCCTCTCTATCTAGCTCCCTCTCTCCCCACACCCAACTACTCCCGTGGAAAGAGACCAAGGAGTCTCCCCCTCATGGTGGGTCAGTCTATCTATTACAGTAGGCTCAGGAGTATAGAGCACTTCCTGTTAGACTCTTTGAAGTGGTGTGAACTCTGTAGGTTGACATCCCATCTGGTGACCACCATTTACAGTAGTTCCTGCTGCTGCCAGTTGTGGATTAGCCTTCCGCCTGTCTGTATTTATGTGTGTATACATACATACATATATGTGTACACACACACACACTACCCTGTCCATTCACCTAGGTGTAGGGAAAAAAGGCTGTGTTCCAAATCTAGTATCCCCCAAAGCAGCCAGCATGGCTTGGTGATCATTCTCACCGTCTTTCTTTCCCCCATAAAAGTTTGTGTCATCATCAAGGTCAATGATGTCTCCAAAGTGTGTTTTCCCGCTCATTGGGTGACCCAGTCTTCTTCTCTGATGTGGGTAGCTGATGCCTTAACAGTCACATCTATCCCTTATTCAGGTTGGATGAGGGACAATGCTTTATGTATAGGGACATTTGAGCCTTTGGCTTTTTCTATTGGCCTGTGTCTTACAGTTTTCCTTTCTGGTGAATTTCTGACTGTCTCATTTCCTATAGATAGGATAGATGTCAACAATTTTCTCTCTCTTCTTTTGTTTTCCAGTTTAAAGTTTCTTTGATTAGATTTTTCAAGACACTTGACAATTTTTTATCAACCCTCATTGGGAGCATTCCATCCCCATCAGGACCCTCTTATTCCTTTATTTTATTCTGTGGTCAAGAAATCCAATTTCCCTTCTTTGCCAGGTGTTTCTGCCTCTCTATCTTCTTCTCCATTTCAGACCTTCTTGCTGTTCCTTTTCCCACCTAACTTTCTCTTGCTGAAGCCAGGATTGGTGTTCAAGAGCATTCCCTTATGCCGAGCTTGATAGCCTGTGATTTTATGAACCAAAGAATGAATGTTTATTAAGATGAATAGAACTCTTCTAAGAGGTCCCTTTTAGTCATATTTGCATAACCAACAATTGTCTCTTGAACTTTACAACAGCTCCATGAAGCTGGCAGTGTGATGTCCTCCTAGAGAGTCCTTTATCCCTGAGACCTCGTGACATTCACAATGGGCCCATTAAATCACCACCTTGAAGTTCGACCCATCTAGAATGTGGGATCAACCATAGTCAGAGGTAAGGGGAATAGAACAAGCCTTGAGGTTAGGCATTCCATGGTCCAGCACAAAGGCAGTTTGGGGGATACTGCCTTGATTCCCTTTGAACGAGTTCTTCTTGGCATCTATTAGCAACAAGTCACCTCCACTCTGACACGTTTTCACAAGAACAATTATAGCATGTGTTGCTGTGTGACTTTAAGATTTGTAAGTATACTTTCTTCATGACTACCCAATGAGACAGATAGACTGACCCCAAAAGCCTGAAAGACAGAGGCAGTTAGTGAGACAGCTTGGGCCAATAATAATAGATGAACAATCCATCATGAGTTCCCTTTCTTCCCCATTTGGATGTGTCACAAAACCTTACTGTTAACTCCTATTTCTCATCTCCTTTGCTCCAGGCTCTAATGAAGAGGTGGCCTGTATCCTTGCTGAGATTAATCCTTCCACTTGAGTCTTTCTCACATCCCCTCCAGGTTCTCTTGGGAGTTTTCTCCTTCCATCAGCCACTCTTTTCCCATATTCTCCAAAGTCTCCTTACCCATTGTTGCCTACAATCATGCCTAGCTCTCTTCCCTCTTTAAAAACTTTTAGTAGACCCCATCATTTCCTCACACTATCATTCTCACCACCCTTGCTTCTCCTCCCACTCCTCAACCTTTTGCAGTCTGGCTTCCACCATCAACACTAAGCTCAAATTGCTCTCTCTGAAGTTTCCTGAAATTTCAGCATTGCTCTATCTAAGGGTTTTTCCTCAGTTCTCATTCTACTTGCCCTTTCTGTAGTGGTTGACACTGCAGACTATGAAGATAGGATTAACTCTCCCCTTGCCTATTTTTAAATTAATCAACAAAAACTGAAAACACTCCTACTTAACACTAAGAAGGAGAGGTCCTCAAGCCACTTACTTAAATGGGTAACAACTCCATGTAAGAGGGAGATTTTAGGTATTTTATAGATATAGAATTAAAGTGTGGCCGCCAGGAATCAACCATTCAGATTGATTCCATAATTAAAATAGACCCAAGTCAGGATCGGGTTAAGGTAGTTTATTTACAATTAGGAAGGTAAAAGGTAAGGAAATAGAGAGAGGGAGAGGCTAGTCCAGGCCTGCAGAGACCTGGACAGAGAGAGAAGGTTAAAAGGCTAACTAATAAGGCTACAAACCACAAGGCCTATCAATCAGATAGGCTAGAGCCTACTTAAGGCAGAGTTTGGAAACGCCAAGGTAGGCCAAGGAAGTCAGCCTAACCTACCCACGTGACCATTCAGAGTAGAAGCTGCCTGAGGTCTCCTCAGAGATCCTTCAGCGCCAAGTTCAAAGCAGGAACTCCCTTAGCAGGAAGTAACCAACTTACTTAAAGAGAAAGTGTCTCTCTTCACTTCCTGTGGGTCCACCTCTAATTCAAGTGGACAAATGGCAGCCTCTACACTGATTTGGATTGCCCAAAGGGCCGTCCCTAGTTCTTGATTTGTTACTTATTGTCATGTGTGGGTAACTCCATCCCCCTCCCCACTAAGGGAAGTGGGGATGATATCATCTCTATGCCTAGGTTAAGTAGAGTTTGACTATGAATGGGCTAGAGCTAATTCTATTTACACATCCAGAAGGGACTAACCACCCCCTGGGCAGTGCTAAGCAACTTTAAAGACTGCAATTGGCTCCTGTAAAGTGGAGGAAAGGACAGGCAGAGACATGGAAAAAGGACTATAAAAGTCCTGAACTTCCTGTCCGAGGGGGTCTTTAGCCTGCATTTTCAGCTTGGAGGTTCTTGGAATGGGACTGAGGCTTGGAGCTATGACTTGAGACTTTGACCTGGAACTCTGGCTCTTGGACTGCTTCTGGTTAGATGCTCCTGGATCTTCTCCTTTGGAGCTTCAACTTGGGTGAGTGAGAAGCTGACCCTCCTTTCCTGGCTTCTGGAGATATTAGCTCCTGAGAGGCCTCCCCTTCTTGGAGGAGGCCGTGTGGATTGAACCCTTGTTTAATTCATCACTAAGTCCTCTGGCTGAGGGATTAACGGAGCCCTGCCTGGGTTGAAGTTGGGGACTGGAACAACACTTAAAAGTGACAAGCTAGACTTCTTACTCTATCTTCTTTTATATTTCTCTACTTTCACTCTCTCCACCTCTTTGTAAATAAAGCTACTGAAAGTCAATTTGACTTGATCTATAATATTTTTAAATTGGCAACCACAGTATTATCTTAGAATTCTCATATATTTAGTCAAACCCTAAATTTTAATTCCTTACATGACCACAGGCTCCTGGCTATTCTCCCCTCACCATGTTTTTGTGATATTGTCTTTTGGATCTCCCCTTTCAATTACCTGCCAAAATCATCTTGCTCAACATTGGTTTAACTGACAGCCTGGCATTTGAAACCCTTCACAATGAGGCTACAGACCACCTCCCCAGTCATCTTTCTCTTCCCACATGCTACATTTCAGCCAAAGTGTCCCACTGGTTGTTCCCTATACAGGATACTTCCGCCACCTCCCTCTTTGCCTTTGTCCTTGCCCTTAGTCTTCCCCAGGCTTGGAATGCTCTTATCTTGCTTGTGCCTCATGAAATCCCCAGCTTCCTTCAAGACTCAACTCATAGCTACTTACTACCTGCACAAGAGCTTTCCTGGCTCTCCTCCTCTCTTGCCCTCTTGTTCTCCCTTTTTACTTTCCATTCTTTTTTTTTTTTTTTTAACCCTTACCTTCTGTCTTTGAATCAATACTGTGTATTGGTTCTAAGGCAGAAGAGTGGTAAGGGCTAGGCAATGGGGGTTGAGTGACTTGCCCAGGGTCACACAACTGGGAAGTGTCCGAGATAGATTTGAATCCAGAACTTCCAGATTGTAGGCCTGGCTCTCAATCCACTGAGCTACCCGGCTGTCCCCACTTACTATATATTTAACTGTATGTATGTCAAATCCTTCCAAATGAAATGTAAACTCCTGGACAACAGCCAGTCTTTTCTTGCCAGTCCCTAGCACAGAGCCTCAAATAAACTGAGTTGAATTCTATCACAAAATGAGAAGATGAAGCAGTCAGTTCCCCTCCAAATTCCCATTATTTCTTTTTCAGCATCTATTCTTTGAGGTTAGTGAGAATCAGATCTAAAATGTTTAAGGAAAAATCCATTGGATGAGCCGTCCTATAGGAAGGAACCTAGCCACCTTAGATCCTATTACTCACCATTCCCTTCATTGTTTCTTGAGCCTTCCAAAGGATGATCAGTCCAGAAGACCCGAGATCAAATCCCATCTCAGATATACACTCACTGAGCGGCTCTGGCAACTCACTTAAACTTGGTTGGCTTCAATTTCTTCATCTATAAGATGGGGATAATAAAAGCACCGACTTCCCAGGTTGTCATGAGAATTAAATCAGATAATGCTTGTAAATCCCTTTACAGATCTTTTTTTTAAATTTTAAAATAAATTTTATTTAACTTTTGTTTTTTTATTTTAATTTTTTAATTAATTAATTAATTTAGAACTTTGCAGATCTTAAAGCACTATATAAAAGTAGTAGCGGTGATGGTAGTAGCAATAGTAGTAAGGTTAGTGTTTTTCAGGACTCTTTGTGACCCCATTTGAGGGTTTTTTTGGTAAGGAAGGTTTGCCATTTCATTCTCCAACTCATTTTACAAATGAGGAAACTGAGGCCAACAGGTTGAAGAGACTTACCGAGAGTCACACAACTGAACTCAAGAAGATGAGCCTTCCTGACTCCAGACCCAGCACTCTCTCTATGGCACCACCTAACTGCCCCGGAATAGTGAAGTAAGCTGGAAATGATTAGCTGATTTGCTTGAGACACAGAGATCTCGGGCAGATTACCCTAAAGATGGAAGGTGCCAGGCATCAGGGTCTACCTGCAGAACTCCCTTTTCACACTGGCCACATCTGGGAGAGAGGTGCGGGGAGAAAGGGTAGCCCAGAGGCAAAGCAGGCTGGCAGTTGTCAGGTGGCATGCAGAGAATGCCCTCTCCTGGGCGAGAGCTAGCATGGCATCACTCTAGGCTGACAGCCCGAAGGCAATCTTCCCATCTCCGGAGACAGTTCTCTGGGTTGCTACACTTATCCCCTCTGTGGCTTCTCCATAGACTACAGGCAGGTTTGGTGCCCAAACATCTGACCTCATAGTCCCCGAAGGCGCCTTGCCAGAGCTGTAACAAGCACGGGGGGATGGAGACTTTGTCCCCAGGTGCAGACATCCGGGGAAGGTCGTGCCATCTTTCTTCCTGCAGGGGAATCCTGCACGCTGGTTACCCTTCTCCCCTCGAGGGGTTTATGGGAGAGTTATCGGGGAACCTCTCCAAGTTGATAATGTATCTCCCACTCCTTGTCTGAATTCCTAGTTAGAACTTTGCCCTTTGTGAGTCTGATTTCAAATCTGGGTTCCGACAATAACTACCTGTGTGTGACCCGGGGAAGGTTGGGTAATCTCTCCAAGCTGCAGTTTCTTATTTGGAAAATGGAGGCAATAAGACTTAAACTATCTACCTCACGGTGTTGTGAGAGGCATGACCTGCAGACAGAGCCCTGGACATGGGGCTTAGAGATCTGAGTTTGAATTGTACCTCCAAGGTTTACTTTACAAATCCCATAACCTCTCTAGTCTCCCTTTCTGCTTTTGAAAAGTGAGGACAGGGGCAGCTAGATGGCTCAGTGGAGTAGGAGCCATGCTTGGAGACAGGAAGTCCTGGGTTCAAATTTGGCCTCAGACACT
>NC_058133.1:23983970-24012824 GCF_016433145.1 Gracilinanus agilis | reverse complement strand
GGAGAAAGGAGAGAGAAAGAAAGAAAGGAGGGAGAAAGAAAGAAAGGAGAGAGAAAGAGAGAAGGAAAGAAAAGAGAGAGAAAAAAATGAATGAAGGAAGAGCATTTGAGTATTGATTATATTCTAGGCACCATGATAAATGTTGAGAATTCCAGAATACAAATGAGAGAGACAGACAGACAATCAGAAAGACAGAGAGACACAGAGAGAGAAACAGACAGACAGACCGAGTCTTTGTCCTCAAAGAGGTTACATTTCGATAAGGAAGACAGCATATAAAAGGGAACTGTGGAATAGGAGTGGAATAGGAGGAGAAGATACACACACAGGGGCATTGAATGTATGAAAGTCCAAAGAGTCGGGAGCAGAACCAGGAGAGGAGTGAGCATGAATGAGTTGTGTGGAGCACCTCCTCAAACAGGAGGCTCCTGGCAGGATCTCCCCAACCTGGGGAAGGGACCCTAAGGGCAAAGGCATCTCCAGGCTGAGAAGGCGGCTGTAAAACTTCAGAGTCGGGAAGTCAATTATATTCCTCAGTGAGATGATCGGTTGAGACCATCACAGTTGTTGCCTCTCCAGGAATGCTAACGCCATCTTGGGCTAAACTGTGGCAATGATTGTTGAGTAATAATAATTATTCTTATAGTTATGTAGTGCCTTAAGGTTTGTAGAGTGCTTTGCATAGGTTTGTCTCATTGGATCCTCGTGACAGCCCTGTGCAGAAGAAGCCACGAGAGCTCCTCAGCTGATGTCCTCTGCCTTGGCCACACACACACTAGGTTTAGGCTTGGCCACTAACCTCAAGAAGAATATCGATAAGTGGGAGAGAAACCAGAAGAGGGTTTCAATGCTGAAAGGGCTTGAGATGATGCCCTATGAATGCTAATGAAAGGAGTTGGGGTCGTTGAGCCCAGCAAAAAGAAGATTTGGGGAGCATGTTTGCCATCCTCAGGTATTCGAAGGGTAACCGTCACACGGAAGAGAGATTAGGCTTGTTTTGGCTGATCAGACTTGGCAGCAATGGGTGGAGGTGACCAAGAGACCAATTTAGACTCGATGCAATGGAACATTTCTTGATCATTGGAGCTGTCTAAAAAGAATGAACTGGGAGCAGCTGGGTAGCTCAGTGGATTGAGAGCCAGGCCTAGAGACGGGAGGTCCTGGGTTCAAATCCGACCTCAGACACTTCCCAGCTGTGTGACCCTGGGCAAGTCACTTGACCCCCATTGCCCACACTTACCACTCTTCTGCCTTGGAGCCAATACACAGAAGTTAAGGGTTTAAAAAAATAAATAAAAAGAATGAACTGCCCAGGGAGTTAGTGGGGAGGTTCCACTACTAGTGATCTCCAAGCAGAGGCTAGATGGTCACTTGTTGGGAATCCCATTGATGGGAGTCATGCTTTGGGTTAGGATTGGTCCTTTGTAGCATCAAGATTCTACAAGCCTATGAGATAGTCACACAAGTGACATTTCTCATTATGCTGATGATCTCGTCCACATTTGTGACATACGTGACATTTATATGGCACTTTACCATGACAAAACCTCCTTTCTCTTACGGGAGCTCTTATAACCCCTCATTAGGGAAGGCAGAGTAGGAATCATTATTCCATTTCACAGAGGAGACGGTTGAGGTCTAGAGATGGGAAGCGACTTGCCCATAGTCGTCTTGGTTCTAATTACGACAAATTTTATAGGCATTTGACATTGTTGTAGTCAACAGCTTTCTGGTCATAATATATTATTGAATATGAGTTACTGTTGAGTTGTTTCCATCATGTCTGACTCTTCATGACCCCATTTGGAGTTTTCTTGGCAAAGATCTGGAGTGGTTTGCCATTTCCTTCTCCAGAATATCACATTTGGAGATTTGCTTCAAAGATATAATAGGAGGGGGCAGCTGGGTAGCTCAGTGGCTTGAGAGTCAGGCCTAGAGATGGGAGGTCCCGGGTTCAAATCTGGCCTCAGACACTTCCCAGCTGTGTGACCCTGGGCAAGTCACTTGATCCTCCATTGCCTACCCTTAACCACTCTTCCACCTATGAGCCAATATATAGTATTGACTCCAAGACAGAAGGTGAGGGTTTAAAAAAAAGATATAATAGGAATAAACAGATGACAAAACATGGGGGCATAATCCCACCTGTGTCACTTGGGTCTCTGGGGAGATAGATTAGGCTCACAGTCCAACCAACGTGAAATCAAAGCCTCTGGAGCCAACGTCCCTGGACTTTGGCTTCTCATGGATTCCCTCCTAGACTGGTGGCAATATCCAGCCTGGACTACCAAGATCACCATGGCAGGAACTGTATTCCCAATGCTTAGATCTCAAAGATCAAAACCGTAAGCCCAATTTCTAGAGACAAATTTCCAAGAGGGGAATGGAAGGGAGAAGGTGGCCCTCAGGCCCTTCTCCCTTACCACATGGTATATTCTCTTCAACTGTGACTTAATCAGGTAGTTTTATTTTTAAAAATAATAATTTTGGGAAATTCCCATTACTGGTGTCTTTCCTGGAGACAGCGTTCCCAGAATCCCAGAGCTTAGCTCTAGTAGGTGTGTGTGGTGGCTCTGGCTGGTGGCCTTAAGGGTATCGTCTCCTTTGTCCTGATTAAGGACAAGTTCTTCTTCTTTTTAAAAAATCTTATAATTTTGGAAAGCACATGCTGAAAATGATTATTACCTGTAGTTGGGAAAATAAAGTATCTTTGAATTTAAAACAATATTGCATTTTCCACTCAGTTATACGAAAAAACAATTTTTAAATTTTGTTGGGGTTTTTTTTTTTAAGTTTGAGCCAAAACCTCCCCCTTTCTGTCTCCTCCTCCTTCCTAAGAGAGCAAGCAATCTGCTATAGATTCTACGTGTGTATTAGTGTAAAACATTTCCCCATACTAGTTATTTTGTGAAAGAGAAATGAATCAGACAAAAAAAAAGTGAAGAAATAAAGTGAAACAGTGTAGGTCTCGGACTCCATTCAGACTCCATTGGCTCTTTCTCTAGAGGTGGATGGCATTTTTCATCATGAGTTAATCAGTTAGTTTTAAAGACACAGCCAGTGCCAGCTGTGCATCCAGTGGACAAAAAAAGAAAAGGTACTTCCCCAAGTTGTTTTTTCCTAATAGATTGTGAGCTCCTAAGGGACAGGGCCCGTCTTCACCTTCTCTTTGTATTTCCAGTAGCTTAGCATAGTGCCTGACATCAGTAGGTGCTTAATAAAGGTTATTGACTGACTGAAGAACTTCAGACAAAGAGACCCAACAGAAGTGTTACAGACAAGAACCAATGAGAGCCTGAATGAGGCTGGTTGCCATGTAAGGATGATAGATGTGGGAGAGATAGAAATAACAGGGGCAGCTGGGTAGCTCAGTGGACTGAGAGTCAGGCCCAGAGACGGGAGGTCCTGGGATCAAATCCGGCCTCAGACACTTCCCAGCTGTGTGACCCTGGGCAAGTCACTTGACCCCCATGGCCCACCCTTACCACTCTTCTGCCTTGGAGCCAATACACAGAAGTTAAGGGTTTAAAAAAAAACACACACACACACAAAAGAAACAACAAGATTTGGCAACTGGTTAGATTTTTTTTAACCTTTACCTTTTGCCTTGGAATCAATACTCAGTATCAGTTCTGAAGAAGGGCAGTAAGGACTATTCTTTGGGGATTAAGTGACTTACCCAGGGTCACACATCTAAGAAGTATCTGAAGTCATATTTGAACCCAGGACCTCTAGTCTTCAGTCCTGGCTCTCTATCCACTGAGCCCTCTAGCTGTCCCTCTCCCTTATTATTTTTTTAAAACTGTACTTAAGAGAAGTTCATAGCTTTCATATCAAACCCTCTTTTCTGTTCTTTATTAAACAGAATTGATGGGGGCACAGTCAAGATGGCAGCTTAGAAGCAGCAGAAGTTTATTCCTCTGTGACTATCCTTCCACACCAATCAAAAGAAAGTGCTTCAAAAAGGACAGAAATCCAAACCCAACAATGGGAGGGAGCCACAGGACTCTCCTACTTGATTTAGCTTGCAAGGTACTCAGAGAAAGTTGACTTCTAGAGTACAGGGGAAGGACCCAACGCCCCTCTGCTCCCTACTGCATTGAGACCTGCTGTAGGACTCGGGCTGGTAGTGGGATCTCGGGGCGAGGGCTACCCCCACTATGGAGTACCTTGGAGCCACCACGTGAAGCTCAGGACTCTGACCACGGCTGGCAGAGAGGAGCAGAGGGGAGGGCCCCATCGAGGTTGTGTAACATTAATTTGTAGTGTGATTTTCCTCCAACTTCCTTCAATAGTATGTATTTTATGAGAAAGTGAAACAGCAAGTGGTTAATTGTGGGAATTGAGTGAGCCACACTGACCCCATCCTGTGGCTTAATTCTGGTTCCCTCTCTGTTCTGTTATGGGTCTAGTCCAAATTTTGTCCTTTGAGAAAACTTTATTCAGTTATTGGAATTGAAAGAAAACATTATTGCACTCTTTAAACCCAGCCCTATGTGGCTGAGAAATCCTTAACCAAGGACCCAGGTTACATTGACCAGAAACACAATCAGATCCTAAGACTGATGGAAGGAGTTTTCTCACAATTGTACATCTCAAGCAACCCATATATTTTATCTGAAAATTGGACCCGTGCGGATCAATCAGCTATTATTTTCACGTTCCTTTGGCTCTTTATGGATTCTTAGCGAGGAGGGGGACACTTCTTTTCCTGAATTCAGGGAATTAGACTTGTTCCCTCACTCCTTCCCAACTTGGAAAGTTCTTTATCTTTCATCTAAGCCAGATTACTTAATATAGTTTTAACTTTTAATTAGATGACCTTATTTGAGTAATTGTTTTTACTGTGTAAAAGTCTGTTTCTCCATGTATTCAGGGTCCAGCCTTAAGCTAAGGAAGGAGCTTGGTCCCGATTTGTTGGGCGATTGGTATGTGCTACTTACTACTACTACTAATAATAATGCTCAGAAGACCAAACTTGGTTTTCTCCATCATTTCATCTTTTACTGGTTACAGTTTGCATGAAGGTAGTGGAAGATAAGAATAATACAAGCCTGAGGAAAGAACAGTGAAAAGATGAGGGACTCAAGAGAAGAGGACAACAAGAGTTGAACCACTGAGGGATCAAGATAGGGAGGGGAGGAAAATATCAGTACAGACGGGACAACATGAGAAAGAACTGACTGATCAAGGGATTGTAGGTCACAGTGTAGATGGAGAATAGGGTTTGGGGTTGTAAAACAGAGGGCGAGGCAGAATGCTAATAGATTATGATCAGATAAGGGATTTGGGGAATTCACAAACATGGAAGCCGTGTCTTCATAAATAATTGCAAGAGCAAGAATCAAGAATCTGACTATCTCTGCTGTGTAGCTGAGATGGGGCAGAGGTCATAGGAAATGAGTAAGGCAAACACTATAGTTATACACGATTTACAAATGAGGAAACTGAGTCTGAGAGAGGTTAAGGGGCCTGCCCAAACTTGAAGTCCAGCACACGATCCACTGCACCACCTAGTCGCTAATAAAACTTGCCCAATCTGCCTCATCATGAGAAGAATGTTTTTTAAACCTTGAACTTGTGAAACTAGGTACAATTATCATTATTACTGTTGTCAGTGATGTAGGATTTGGCACCTGCTAAATTTGCTAGTCATTTCTTGTCAAGAAATTAGCTCATTTTCTATCAGATTAACAACATTCCAGGCACAAGCAGAAGCGTTAGGTGTGCAGGGATATTCAGGCAAGCCCAATGAAGACGTCTGTTCGCTGCTAAATGGGCTGGAAGTCAAGAACAAGGCTAGAGGGAAAAACTATGTTCTAGCCTGTAACCTATGTTCCCAGATCAAATTGCAAATGTCCCATAGTGATTCACTCTCTCAGAGCCTGAGGCTTTGGGTGAGGAACATGTGGCAACACAGATGGCAAATCCCTTCCCAAAATGGAAGAAGCCTTTTCTGTGACTGGCTCTTCGATGTTCCCAGGGATTTCTGCCTAACCTATTCATCTTCAAGTTTTTCTTTTGTGCTCTGGAAGGTCTGAAAAGGGGAGGGAAAGAGAGAGGGAGAGAAGTGACTGGCAGCCTCCTTTTCACTTCTTCCTCCCTTTCTCCTCTCTTCTTCCATTTCTAATCCTTGCTGCTCTTCCTCCATTTTCCTCTCCCTTCTCCTCCATGTCTATATCCATGCCCATGTCCATTTCTGTCTTCTCTTCTCCCTCTCCACTTTTTCTCTTCTATTTCTACATTCATCTCCTTCTTTCTCCTACTTCTATACCTTTCTCTCTAAATCTCCCCCAAATCCCATCTTCTTCATTTTCAACTCTATGAAGTAATATTTGTAAAGCATTTAAAACACCTTAATCACTATGCATACAACAGCTACTTTTATGATTGTCCCCATTTTTTTACCCTCACCCCATTCTCTTCAGGCATTTCAGTCTTCTCTTTTTTCTCTTCCACTGACCTTTTTCTCATTTTTATTCATCTCAGTTCTCATACCTCTTTTGAATATCTTTAATGGGCCTTTCTCTGCCTAAGTTCCTCCTTGGCTCTAAGAAATGGGGTCTCGTCAGATGTCTGTTTAATGGGGAGGAAAAGTCTTCTGACAGTTTGGTATTTTCTGCACTCACAGCATCATTCCCATTCCAATGCAACAGTCTACTTGTGGAAGGGGACCTGATCTATCCCACAAATGATGTGTGGAGATGACCTTCTTCCTGGTGTGGACTCAACTAGACAGGCTTTGCTCCAAAATCCTCAGCTGCCTTTGCCATTGGTGTTTGCTTTTTCCTGGTCTTAGGTAAATGAGAGCTCTGAAAGGGAGGTGAAAGAATGACTTGAGTGTAGAAGATCTAGAAGATGCTGAAGATTGAGTGTCCCATTGAAAGTGGGCAGCTACAGCGGCCCCTACGCTCCACAGGCAGCGGCTGACAGCATGGGCAATTACAGGGTTATTCTCATCATACTGTCAATGCACATTGTAATTCTTTGATGCTTAGCATTTATCTCTACCAGGAGTAAACTATGCGTCCCACTTTGCTGTTCAGTCATTTCAGTAGTGTTTGACTGTTTGTGACCCCATTTGGAGTTTTCCCGGCAAAGATCCTGGACTGGTTTGCTATTTCTTTCTGCAACATTTTTCCAGTGTAAGGGGTAAAAGGGGTTTTGGTTGGGTGAATATGAAAAGGTTTGGTCACCAGGGAATTGAATAATTATCAATCCCCAATTAAAGAATAGCCTCAAGTCAAAATGACTCGTATGGAAGTTTATTTACAAATGAGAAGAAGAGAAAATAAGAAAATCAGAGAGAGGATAGGATAGGATAAGTAATTTAACACACTAAGTAATTTGCTTCAGCTCCCTGGTTCAACCCAGGCAGATCTAACTAGTCCTCAGTCCAAGGAGGCTCAGCCTTGAGCTGAGGGACAGAGATGAATGAAGCAGAAGCTTCAGTCACAGAATCTCTTCTAAAAGGGCAATTCCTTTAGAGAAACTCAGGAAGATTTAGTCTTTACACTCACCACACGTAATTCCAGGGGAGAGATTAAGAGCAGTCTCCCCTAGTCCAAAGTCTCAGCCACAGGTCCAAGCCACAAACAAGAAGAGAGCGCAGAAGAGCGAGCCCTGGAAGTTCTTTCAATTTATCCAGGCCATTTTTTGTCACTTCCTGTGCCTCCCTTCTAGTTTACGTGTCCAATCTCAACAGACGCTTTGCTCAGGACTGCCAAAGGGGCAGTCAGTCAATTCTGATTCTTCACCCATTCTTGCACACGTGGGTCACAGACCTCCCCACTGAGAATTAAGTGGAGTTGTTTATACTTTTGGTGATTAGATTTAAGAATGGGCAAGGTAGATTTAATCTCATTATCACAACAGATGAGGAAACCGAGACAAACAAGATTAATTGACTTGTCCCATACCCAGTTCATATCAAATATTGAGCAAACCTTTTTTATATCCCTTTCAACCCCTATCCAGGAAAACCTTAGACTTCTCAACAAAAACTCTGACTGTAACTGCAGCAGCATCTCATGGAAACCAGGGTGGTATTTGTTCTCAAACCAACTACTGGCAGCTTTCTTGGACTTTGTCATCTGCCAATTTCTGCAGGTCCCAACAACTATTCTTCTTTCTACATTTTAGCTACCCCTGATATTATCTAGTTTGGGGGGTATATGCAGACACCTTTCTCTTTCCCTCATCCTTTTTTAGCCAAAAGCCCTTTGGATCTGATTCACGAGATGTGGAAAATATATTCTTGCCATTTTTTGTTAGGATCTATTATCCTTATTTTTTATGGCGTGGTCCAGGAAAGCAAACACTGATCCTGAATACCATCTTTTTAGTCAGCTGTGTACTTAGTGCAAGCCTTGGTCCCCTTCAAATTGTCCTAGAGCCTTACCTAACCTAAGCGATCCTGCTAGAGAGCTGGGTTGGGTTGGAATGAGATTTTTTCAGTCCTAGTGAAACAAGTCACCTTTGCCCAATTTCCTTCCAGAACCAGAATCAGTGCACTACTCACATTTGTATAATTGATCTGTACCCCACAATTGTAGCTAGACTCAGCAGATTAACTTTTTTTTTTAAAACCCTTGTACTTCAGTGTATTGTCTCATAGGTGGAAGAGTGGTAAGGGTGGGCAATGGGGGTCAAGTGACTTGCCCAGGGTCACACAGCTGGGAAGTGGCTGAGGCTGGGTTTTGAACCTAGGACCTCCTGTCTCTAGGCCTGACTCTCACTCCACTGAGCTACCCAGCTGCCCCCATCAGCAGATTAACTTTTAGGGGGAAAGCTAGCCCTTTAATCTAGCCCAAAAAATATGAGCTAGTGCTTTCTCTCTCCTTTTTTCATCTTTTCCTTATTCAGAGGGTAGACTAGAGTGTAGCAGAGTACCCTTGTGCACTGAGGGATGGGGAAGCCTTAGAACACACTAAGTTTCTTCTAGCACCAGAAATTGTTACCCCACAATCTTTCTTGCTAAGACAGGTGAGAGCCTGGAGATTTGAGAGTGAGTATTTCTGAACCAATTAATAGGTCCATTTGGCTGAAGGGAAGATAAATTCACGCTCCAAATTCTCATCCTGCTAGGCAGAAAACGGGGGTGCTTCTAGTGGAGAAGAGAGATTGCTTAGGTAACATCAGCAGTGGAGGTTGCCATCACCTGGACCCAAAGTTCCCACATGGTCTCTGCATCTAGAAAGTAGTAGAGCCATGAATATGTGAGTATAGAAAATCCTTAGTTTGGTCTTTGCTATTATCATGGATGATTTGGACATTGTGGATCTGACAAGAAGGAGGTTTTCTGAGTACCCAACAGAAGGGGTTCCAGAAACCAAGAGCTGGGAATTAATTATCCCTTTGCCACGTGTGCTCTAAATTTGAGCCCGCTTTCCTTTGGATTGTGCATGACTGAAGTGGGAGAATATGTCACCGACTTCTGGGCAGATGTTTGCACCAAGTGTTCTTCCTATTCCACTTTAGTAAATACCCCTTTTGAAAAGTTGATTAACTCTGGCTGAAAAGTTGATGTAATTTGATTATTTATTGGGAAAGCATGCCAAAGGGAGCTTATGGGCTCTAGATTAGGCAAATATTCCTGGAAGCCTGAAAAGAGAACAGCGTCCAAGCTCTGGGGATCCAGCCTGATATTGGGACTGGGATTAGAAGAATAAATCCAGAGCCCATTCTGTGCCTTTGCTTCTCCAGAACTCAGATTGATTGATGAGATGGTCGGTTGGGTCTTTGTTACAAGGTCTCTTTTATGCCTAACATTCTATTTCTCCAACTCTAAGTCTTCTAGGATCTCTTCCAGCTCTGACTTTCTGGGTTCTCGGGTCACTTTTAGCTTTAATATTCCATGACTCTCTAATTTCAGGACCAGGTTTGAGGGTGTTGTGACCATCTGCAGAAGAGCATTTCTAATAATAAACATCATCTGCCGATGGATATTCATTCAGCGGGCATTTATTAAGTATATGCCATGTGCTAGCTACTATGTTCTGTGGCTAATGAATCCAAGAACGACCCCAAAAGGCCCCCATCTTCCCCCACCCAACAGGCCCTTCCAGTCATTTCATCCTCTAAAGCTGATTCCAGTTACATCATGTCCTTAAATGTTTTCCCATCCTTTGCCCCCAAACCCACCCTGGCGAGAGCGCTTCCTCATCCTCAGGGTTTCTGTGAGAGTCCCTTGTTCGTCTGGTTGGGCAGGGTGGAGCAGGGCAGGGCTGGCACTGTTGGCTTGGATTGCAGTCCTTGTCAGAGGGCCCTGATTGTTCACCTCGCCATCCATGAAAGGGAGTCACCAAGCAGAGATTCCACTGGCCTGGAGGAGGAGTCTTGTAGTCCGGGTGTCCTGGTACAGCTTCATCAGCTCAGCCCAGCCCAGGAAAGCCAAAGATACGCAGGCTGATTAGCTTCTTCTAATGCCCTAGGTCAGTAGGATGGAGTGAGATACGGGATGCCACATAGAGTCCTTCTAAAGGGCCGGAGAAGGTCACAGAGCAGTGGGGACAGGACATTTGACCATGGACTAGCTGTGACTTCAAGAAAGAAAGTTCTCCACCAGAAGAGAAGGAAGGATTTTGGGGAAGGGATGTACATGGGAGAGGGATCAGACAAAGGAAATTGGACATCTGAGTAAGGATACGAGAAAAAGAAAGGAGGAGAGAGACAAATAGTGGGGAGGAACAGAGTGGATGGAAATGCACAACTAGTAACTACGGCATTGAAAGTAAATCAGATGAATTCACCCATGGGAAGAAAACAGACAACAGAAAGGATAAAAAAACAGAACCTGACAATGTGTTGTCTACAAGAAATACATTGAAAATAAGATACACACATAGAGTGAAGGAGAGGGGCTTAAGCAGAATATCTGCCTCAGCTGATCCAGAGAAAGAAGGAGTAGTAGTCATGATCTGTGATAGAGTTGGGGCTAAAATGGATATAATTAAAAGAGATGAACAGAGTATTATGTTGGGGGTGGGTGGTGCTATAGATAATGAAGCATTATAAGTATTGGACCTATATGCATCAAGTGTTATAGCACCCAGTAAAAGAAAGTGATAAATATTGGAGGGGATGTGGCAAAATTGGGGACACTAATGCATTGTTGGTGGAGCTGTGAACTGATTCAATCATTCTGGAGGGAAATTTGGCACTATGCCAGTATCTCAAAGAGATTTTTTTTTAAAAAAGGGAAAAGACCTACTTGCACAAAAATAGTTATAGCAGCTCTTCTTGTGGTGGCAAAGAATCAGAAATTGAGGGGACATCCATCAATTGGGGAATGGTTGAACAAATTGTGGCATGTGATGTTTATAGAATACTATTGTGCTATAATAAATGATAAAGAAGATGACTTCAGGAAAAAGCTAGAAAGATCAAATGAACTGATGCAGAGCAAAATGAGCCGAACTGGGAGAACATTGTACACAGTAACAGTAATATTGTGGAATGATCAGTTATGAAGACTTGGCTACCCTCAGCATTACAAGGATCTGGGGCAATTCTGAAGGACTTAAAACAAAGAATGTTATCTATCCACCTCCAGAGAAAGAACTGTTGGAGTCAGAATGCATATTGAAGCAGACTATCTTTCAAATTAGTTTAATGGTTTTATTTTGGGGTGTTGGTTTTGTGAGTATTCTCTTACATCAGTGGTTCCCAAACTTTTTGGCCTACCGCTCCCTTTCCAGAAAAAATATTACTTAGCGCCCCCTGGAAATTATGAAACTATTTATCGAACTCGGAATAGAATGCAATACAAAAAAAGTGTGGCCATCACCGCTCTTCTAGATGGCTGCAGCACCCACCAGGGGGCGGTGGCGCCCACTTTGGGAATCACTGTCTTATATCAATAACAATATGGAAGAATGTTTTGCATAATAATACATGTAGGACCCAGATCGAATTGCTTAAAGTCTAATTCTTAACAAGAAGGGGGAGAGAAAATAGGAAGATGATTTGGATCTTATGACTTCATAAAAAATGTGGGAAATTGTTATTACATGTAATTAGTTGTTGTTTTTTTTTTTAAACCCTTAACTTCTGTGTATTGGCTCCTTGGTGGAAGAGTGGTAAGGGTGGGCAATGGGGGTCAAGTGACTTGTCCAGGGTCCCACAGCTGGGAAGTGTCTGAGGCCAGATTTGAACCTAGGACCTCCCATCTCTAGGCCTGACTCTCAATCCACTGAGCTACCCAGCTGCCCCTATTACCTGTAATTGGGAAAATAAAATATCTTTAAAAAAAAAGAGAGAAATCTCTCTCTTGAGTTGTGTCAGCTTTCCTGATAAGGGGCATCCAGCCTCTGCTTGGTGCTTACCAGGTTTAGAGGGAGTAGCTGCCATATTATAAATGCCAGCCCACACTGAGCCAGCTGCGGTCATAAGGGTAGCTATTGTTTCCCAGGAGTCCTAGGCATTCAGTGTTGGGCGTCAGTGGGCTGATGGAAGCACCGAGGGTGGTAGTTTAGAGACTGGAAAGCGAAGAATCAAACCATCTATCCAGAAGAGAGCCGCAGAATTTCACAGTGGGGATGGATAGCTCAGACAGCCTGACCGCTGAGAAAAGCTTGAGCATAAATGCCCTCTCCAATATCTCTGACAAGTGGGCATCTCCTTATGAGGCAGCCCGGGTCGCCGTTGGACATCTCTGACCTTCGGACTGCCTTTTCCCCTCTTTTTCCCAAGTCTAATGTCTCACTCTGCCTTCCAAAGCTACCAAGAGCTCACCAGCACAGTCCTAGTGGGTGGGGGAAATTCCAGCAAGTGAAAGATAAAAGCAAGATTGTGACTGGAAAAATGATCCTCAGCAGTAACTGGGAAGTGCAGAAGAGGGAGAGGTTTAGGGGGAAAGTTCCATTTTGAGTTTGTGATGCCCAAGAGACATCCAGGTCGAAATGTCCACGAAGCAGCTAGCTGAAGGTGAAAGAATGTTAGGATTAAGGCTGGAGAAATAGTTCTGAGAATGATCTGCACAGGGATGAGAAATCTACTCATAGAAACTTGAATGGAAGCTGATAAGGTTAGCAAGGGAGACAGTGTACTAGGGAAAGAGAAGAAGGTCCTGGACAGAGCCGTGGAGGACACCTACAGATAATAGTCCTGAAATAGATGAAGACCCAATCGAGGAGGAGTGGTCAGACAGATAAGAGATAAATGAACAGAAACCAGTTTTAGGAAGACCTAGAAAGGTTCCAGGATCTTCAGGAGGAGGAGATCAACAGGGTCAAAAAAGATGTGGATTGAGAAAGAATCATTAGATTTGACTATTTAGAGATGATTGAGGGGCATCTAGGTGGCCCAGTGGATAGAGAACCAGGCTTAGAGATGGGAGGTCCCAGATTCAAATCTGGTCCCAGACACTTCCTAGCTGTGTGACCCTGGGCAAGTCACTTAAACCCCATTGCCTATCTCTTACCACTTTTCTGCTTTGGAACCAATGCATTGTATTGATTTTACAATGGAAGGTGAGGGTTTAAAAAGAAAGAAAGTATTCTATCAATGAGGACATTGTTAATATTCTCTTCCCTTCTTCTAGATACCAGACTTCAATGGCCGGGGATCCGCTGACACTGCTGACTCCTACTGAAAGGATGGACACTGAGGCCCGCGTCTTCTTTGCCTGGATTGTGGCTGTCTGGCTCCATCACCCCCATCCTGAACTGAGCTGTCTTCCAAAGAGGAAAAGACCACAATTCTGGCAGGCACCAGACAGCTATGCCCAAACTTCTGGCTGAAAATAGCTCAGGGGAAGGAAGTTGGCTATCTCTAGAATGTGGAGAGGGAGCCATCAGCCTCCAACAGCATGTGGAATTTCTTGCTGTGATAGTGTTAGAATGTCAGCAGCATTCAAGGCCCTCTACTGAGGTTCCAAGAACAGAAATGACTTGCCCAAGGTCCCCTTGTTCAAAAGTGTAAGAGCAGTCTCCTTACTCCAAGTCCATCTTCCATTCCTGTGTTGTTAGTGAACAGTGATAACGACGCCCACATATATTGGCTTATACCTTATCTACAGTGTGCTGAGCTCTTTCCTGCATCTCCGTTTAGCACCTCTTCTCCTCTGCCTCCTCAGCCTGGTGATCACAGGCATGCAGTATGATGGGGCTACTACCATGCCCACAGGTTCAGGGCTGGGAGGGCCAGATGAGACCAAGTTTGCAATGCTTAGAGAGCTACAGAAGTACTTTTTGTCACTTTGACTGTCGTCATTTTCCTTTGCTACCAGGAATCGTATACGCAAGCATGTTTTGTCCCCCAAAGGATTGCCCCTTTCTATCCATATCCATCAGGAGAATGGGTATCTCTGCTTTGTTTTCTGGGCCTGGAACGATATCCTCTCCTGAGGCCAAAATCATTTCTAGCTTCTATTTCCCATGTTATAGCCTATGTTCACCCACTGAACATTTCTCTATTGCCCCTTGGTTCACGGGCAAATCCTGTTCACTCGCCATTGCCAGGATGGGGTTGGATCTCTGATGTCACCCATCTAGGGAATTTCCTGATGAGAAAACGCTGCCAATGCAGATTGCCACTTTCTCTAGAGGTTGAATTATTTTTTTTTAAACCCTCACCTTCTGTCTTGGAGTCAATACTGTGTATTGGCTCCAAGGCAGAAGAGTGGTAAGGGTAGGCAATGGGGGTCAAGTGACTTGCCCAGGGTCCCACAGCTGGGAAGTGTCTGAGGCCAGATTTGAACCCAGGACATCCTGTCTCTATGTCTGGCTGTCAATCTACTGAACTACCCGGCTGCCCCTTAGAGGCTGAATTCTTAGAGGTACCTCAACTTGCCCAAAGTGACACAGTCAGGATATGACCGAGGCAGGATCTGAACCCAGCTCTCCCTGGTTCTGAGGCTGGCTCTCTGGCTACTGCATCATGAATCTTCTATTGACATTGAGAGATGTTTTTTGTTGCAGGAGACGGGATAGGATCATATGCAGGTAGGTGAAGCCACGGAGAGAGTGCTGGGCTTGGAGTTAGGAAAACCCGAGTTCAAATTTGACCTCAGACCCTGGACCAGTCACTCAGTCTCTGGTTGTCTTTGTTTCCTTGTCTGTAAAACAGGGGTACTAATAGCACCTCTAAGGACTGTTGTGAGGATCCAGTGAGACAATATTTGTTTAAAAAAAAAAGGCTTATTTAAAAAAAAATTTTAAAGGGGGGCAGCTAGGTGGCTTGGTGGATAGAACCTGGAAGTAAGAGGTCCTGGGTTCAAATCTGGCCTCAGACACTCCTAGCTATGTAACCCTTGGCAAGTCACCCCCATTGTCTAGCCCTTACCACTCTTCTGCCTCAGAACCAATTCAGAGTATTGATTACAAGATGGAAGGTGAGGGTTTAAAAAAACAGGCTTAGCACAGCTTGAAACATGTAATGGGCAATATATAAATTGGGCAGCTAGATGGCACCATACTGCAAAGGGTTGGACTTGAAATTGGGAAGACTCATCTTTCTGAGTTCAAATCTGGTCTCAGACACATCCTACCTGTGTGACCCTGGGCAAGTCACTTCACCCTGTTGGCCTCAGTTTCCCCATCTGTAAAAGGAGAAGCTGGAGCAGGACATGGCTAGCACCTACAATATCTTGCTGTGTGATCCTGGACAAGTCATTTCTCCTGGTCAGCCTTAGTTTTGTCATCTGTAAAAGGAGCCAGAGAAGGAAATGGTCAATTACTGTAGTATCTTAGCTGCGTGACTCTGGGCAAGTCATTTCACCCCGTTGGCCTCCGTTTCATCAGCTGGAAAAGGAGCTGGAAAAGGAAACGGCCAACTGCTCCAGGATCTTTGCCCCCCCCCCCCATCCACACGTGGAATCATGAAGCGTGAACAACAGCTGCACACGTGCTCCTCCCCTTCCCCTCTCTGCCAAGCGAACGTCCCCAGGATGCCTGTTGGAATCCAGAGGGAGCGTCCAGCCCTCTGCCACACGTTCACCCAGAAGTCCTGCTCTGGCCGCCTTTTGCAAGCCTCCAATGAGCTCATCGTTGCCTGGGGTGACCCATCCCATTTGGGCAGCTGATGCTATTAGGAAGTTTTTCCTTATCTCTGGCCAAAACCTTAGCTCACTGCCACCCACGGCTTCTGGTTCTGCCTTCTGCCCATCCTTATTCCTCAAGGGAACTCTTCAAACAAGGGAAGACATCACAATCTCCCACAGCCTTCTCTCCCCCATTCCCCTCTGGCGATCCTCTAGTCTGGGGTCTTGTCCCTCAAAATCCTCATCTTACCATCGTGGAATCGCAGGAGAACTGGGAGGGCCCTCAGAGATGACTTGTTTGAGTTTCCTCATCTTACGCCATAAATAATTTGCCCAAGGTCATGCGACTGAGTCACTGGCAGAACCAGACCTAGAACCCGTGGCTCCTGCCTTCCAGGCCAGGGTTCTTCCCACTAGTATATGCTGCCTCCTCATAGGGTATGGTTCTCAAACTCTGTCAAAACTTGAAGGTCATTCCCCTCCTCAAAAGTATTCAATGGCTCCCTATTACCTCTGAGATCAAATGAAAACTCATCTTTCTGAGTTTAAATCTGGTCTCAGACACATCCTATCTGTGTGACCCTGGGCAAGTCACTTCACCTTGTCGGCCTCAGTTTCCCCATCTATAAAAAGAGAAGCTGGAGCAGGATATGGCCAACACCTACAATATCTTGCTGTGTGACCCTGGACAAGTCATTTCTCCTGGTCGGCCTTAGTTTTGTCATCTGTAAAAGGAGCCAGAGAAGGAAATGGCCAACTACTCTAGTATCTTAGCTGTGTGTCTCTGGGCACTTAAATCCCCATGTCATTTGGTTCCCAACTAGGTCCCTGACTCGTTACCTCTTATTCCTTCATACACACTCCATCCCTGTCAGACCAGCCTGCTGGCTGTTCCTTGCACACAATATCCCATCTCCTGCCCCAGGGGCTTGGCAACAGGTTTGATCCCACGTGTGAAGCAGAGCCCCTCCTCACCTTCCTCCCTTCCCCAGAGTCCTGACCTTCCTTCAGGGTGCGTCCGAGGCCCCACCTCCCACCGAGGGCTTTTCTGGTCGCCATGAAGGAGACTTATTTTGGCTTCTTCAACTCCTTTGAATTCAGATTTCTTTTCCTATGTCTGTGCATTTCCCCCTCAGCTCCCCGGCTAGCAGGGGAGCAGCTGAAGGGAAAGATGGCCTAGCGGGGAGCCTCGCACTCAGCAGACACAGTCATACATATCCCTTGAACTTCATTGAATTGAAATAAAAGAGATGGGCTCGCTCCTTTCCATTCCTTTTCCTTCCCCAAAGATTTGTTAAAATGGGATGACCAGGGGGCAGCTGGGTAGCACAGTGGGCAGAGAGCCAGGCCTGGAGACGGGTGATCCTAGGTTCAAATCCGGCCTCAGATACTTCCCAGCAGTGTGACCCTGGGCAAGTCATTTAACCCCCATTGCCTAGTCCTTTCCACTCTTTTGCCTGGGAGCTGATACACAGTATTGGTTCCAAGAGAGAAGGTGAGGGTTTAAATAAACAAACAAACAAACAAATAAGCAAATAAATAGGAAAGGAAAGGAAAGGAAAGGAAAGGAAAGGAAAGGAAAGGAAAGGAAAGGAAAGGAGTGACCAGGTGGAGCCCAGGCAGGAATGAACTGGTCTGACCGGGCCTGCAGGGTATTCACTGTGAGAAACAGGGCAGGACTCGCCAGGGAAGGTCCTCTTTCCCCTGCCTGGAGAATATTTGGTCAGGCTGCGGCCAGTGAAATCTCAGTCACAGCCGCATGCAAGTAAAAGATGAGAGTGGCTGCGCTCCAGAAGGAAAGCAAAGCTCAGAGATGGAAGGGAACCTTAAAGATGGGGGCGAGGGGTACAGTTTAAAGTAACAACAATAGCCGGCATGTACAGAGAGCATTTTTTGGTTTGCAAAACACTTTACAAAATATTGTCTCATTTTGTTTTCTCCTTTAACAGCCGCAGAAAGTGGATGCTGTTATTACCTGTGTCCTTCCCGGAGGACTTCCTCTCCTAAGCCCCTCCATCCACATACATTCTAACAGGCTGGGTTCTGAGAGCGAGTCCAGCCGCGGGTCCCCTTCAGGGTTCTAGGCTCTCCTGGTGATTTCCTCTCATGCTCAAGCCCCCACTCCAGAGTGTTCTCCCCACTCTTGACCACCAGGATTTTCCTTTGTTTCTTTGGTTTGCCAGAGGACAGCATTTGGATTTCACAATGGAATGTTTACTGAGAAGAAAAGGCCAGAACAGAAGCCCCAGCATGTCTCCCAGCGCTGAGGGCAGCTCTCGCTTTTACATGGGGCTCCCTGGGAGAGTGGGCTCAGACTGAGCCGTGTCTAGCCCAGAAGGCAAGTTCCCTTCTGAATTGGAGCTAAGGCTAGATGGAAGATCCCTCTTTTTTAAACCCTTAACTTCTGTGTATTGTCCCCTTGGTGGAAGAGTGGTAAAGGTGGGCAATGGGGGTCAAGTGACTTGCCCAGGGTCACACAGCTGGGAAGTGTCTGAGGCTGGATTTGAACCCAGGACCTCCCATCTCTGGGCCTGGCACTCTATCCATTGAGCTGCTGAGCTGCCCTTTGGATCCTTTTTCTTTTAGATGCAGGAAAGAATGAGGCTAAGAAGCAAGAAATGGAGGTGGTGGGGGGAGGTGTAACGGGTGTCATGGCCACCTCAGATAGGGTAGCCCAAGAGCCCATTCAGAGGCTGGGAGCTTGGCTCTCTCACCTGAAAAGCAGCCAGGCAGGAGGAAGGAAGCCAGAGGCCCAGAGCCTGGCCTCGGTCACGTAGTGCCTCTCGGTTCTGGCTCAGCAGCCAATCGACAGCCCATCTCTTCCACTCGCCTGGGGCTGGCAGACCGGAACCAATGACAGGATGTCTGTGCTGCTCCAAAGGGAGGCCCAGGGCCCTCCCAGAACACCCAGAAGCAGACCCCCCAGGCTCTTCCACATGGGCGAGCAGCAGCAAGGACACCGGCCCGGGGGACGCAGGCCCTTTGGCCAGTCCCTGGTTTCACGAATTAAAACATGAGGCTTTTGGAGAGCTCCTTAAGGTTCTTTGCATACATTATCTCACGTGAGCCTCAGGACGATCTTATGGGGGGGGGGGCAGCACTGGCATTATTAACCCCATTTACAAATGAAGAAACTGAGGCAGGCAGAGGTAAAGTGGCTCACAGCTCATGTCTGAGGTGGGATTTAGAATCTGACCTACCTCTAAGTTCAGATCTCTAGTCATTACTGACTTCTGGGGGAATTTAGGCAGAGGGCATCTCCCTGGCACCGAAGCCCCAGCTCTTGCTGTTGCCCCTGATGTTGGGACAGGCTGTGTGTTGCCGGGATTAAAGCCTCCTTCGCCGTACAACCTTGCCATTATCATCGTCCATCCTCAGGCTGGTCCCCTCATCACAAGAGTGATGATGGAGAGGGATGAGCGACTGAAGGAGCTGTCCCAGCCTGGAATTTTTAGCCTCCTTTTTTCTTAGTTTTCCTCCCTGCGTTCCCCGTGTTCTCTATTTTTATCAACTGATCAGCTGGTATTGTTGCTGTCTTACTTATTGAGGAAAAATTCCTGCTCCTACTCAGCCCCACCAAATTACCCTTGGGGCAGGCTGAAACACCCTGAACACCCACCTTCATCTAGCTAGCCCTGCTCTGCCCAGGCCGATTCCCTGAGACTCTGGAGCCCTTGCCCCCTCCTGGACAGGTTCCCCTTCAAGCTGAATCTCTTCTTTCTTTCCTCAGTCTCCCTTCTAGTATTCACAGGATCTTGGGAACTGCTAAGTGGCCGGGAGCCTTCATGCTGTGTGTGCTCCTTATTCTCATGACCCCAACACGCTGGTCCAAGAGAAGGAAGCAGCGTATTCTTCACTCCTCAAGACCTCCCTCTGCGGCCGTGACTCTGCAACTTCCTCCTTTGGAGGACAAAGTGGATAAAATATTAGTATACATAGCTAGGAAGTGTCTGAGGCTAGATTTGAACCCAGGTCCTCCCAACTTCAGGCCCAGGGCTCTATCTACTGGGCTTCCTAGCTGCCTCTATGTTATTTCAATAGAACGCCTTTGCTTTGAGCTGGTTTTGTCACCTGGCTGATTGTTAAAGGGAACGTACCAATAGGGGCTAAAGAGCTATGACTTTAGGATTCTAACCCCAACAGTACATTAAACATGGAATAGTCGTCACCCAGGGAACCCAACCTTCACATACCGGTTGGGGGAGGGAATACCCCAAAATACAAACTGTGCTAAATAGCAAAAGACCCAGATGAAAGCTGCCATGACAGTGGATCCTCCAAGGGGGAAAGACATTTTCTCATAGAATGAGAAGACCTGGGTGGATTGATATTCTGCACCTATTGATTACAAGGAAGGATTCAGGACAGGGTATATTAAGAAGAAACTAGTATATAGAAGGATAATATGCACATTAGCTACTGGAACAGAAATAAAAGATCACCACGAGAGAGAGAATCTCTGAGAAACAAAAATAATAATGGACCTAGAAAACAGATGAAACTCCTCTCTGCAGAAAGGCAAATATCTACATACATTGACAGATAAATTTATTCTGTTGGCTATTTTTACTCAACTACTTTTCCTTGTTGCAAGGAAAGGTTTGATTCTAAATTGAGACAGAGGTGTAAGGACAAGAAATGATGGTGTCCCATAAGCAAACATTTTATCTCCCACCTCCACATCTTTGCATGGACTGCTCTGGGATCGCCACACCTCTTCTCACCTCCATTTCATAGAATCTCTCAATTCTTTTTAAAGTTCTGCCTCCCATAAGAAGCTTGTCCTAATTCTCCTTTTACTAATGCCCTCCCCTCCCAATTTACTTTGTCTGTATCTTGTATTTCCTTATATAATTCATGTTCTGAAATTATTCCTTCCACAGAAACACATTAACAGGTCAGTTAACCAAAGCAAGACACATTTCCCTTGGAGTCTAGAGTTAACTCTGAGGCATTTTCCAATGTTATATCTTATGACGTGAGCTCCCACTAGTGTGTGTCCTCAGATGATTAGTCATCTATTTTAGAAAAGAATATTTTGGGGGCAGCTGGGTAGCTCAGTGGATTGAGAGCCAGGCCTAGAGACGGGAGGTCCTAGGTTCAAATCTGACCTCAGACACTTCCTAGCTGTGTGACCCTGGGCAAGTCACTTGACCCCTATTGCCTACCCTTACCGCTCTTCTGCCTTGGAGCCAATACATAGTATTGACTCCAAGATGGAAGGTAAGGGTTTAAAAAAAAAAGAAAAGAAAAGAATATTTTACTACAGTGGGATTATTTGTTATAGGACAGTGCTGGCGAACCTATGGCATGCATGCCGGAGTGGGGATGCTTCCCTCCCCCTTTCCACTCCTATGTGAGGACATTTCTGCCATCACCCACCCCTCTGTCTAGCAGTCTAATGGGAGGTAAGGGGCAAGGGTCTGGGGTAAGGCAGGGGGCTCACATGTGGCATGAGAATTGCAGTTTGGGCACTTGGTCTCTAAAAGGTTCACCATCACTGGGATAGGACATCTTCCCCAAAAGTCTGTGACTCAGTCTCCACTGGTACATACAGAGTTAAGGGGAAAGTGATCTCAGCTTAGACACCACTTATGGCAAAGTGGAAGCTCACAAGTCCTGGGAGTCCTTTTGCTGAAGTCCTCGAGATATTCCTCTTAGATAGTGTATAGCTTTTTTCTGCTAGATTCCTTGTGCAACCTTGAATCTTCCTTTCCTCATCATGCCCCATCTGTTCTCATCTCCCAATGCAGAAGCTGCTGCCAGCTTTTGCTGTCCCAGGGACAGTGCTAGGATACAGATGAGAAAATAGAAAATCTAAAATCGTTCTGGTCCTTTGAAGCTCCAGGGATTGGGGGAAGGCGATCCAGGCAGACACGGAGAAGCTCTCCCTTCCTTACCCACCTCCCCATCACCGAGCGATTGCTTCTCAGAGAGATGGCCCGAACTGCTCTCTTCTGGTTTGCCTGGATCGCCAGGTCTGAAACCAGCTCAATGTTTTCTAGAAGACCCCCAGAGTGCGACCAGGTTTCCTCAGTGAATCCACGCCTGTGTTGTGTTTTCCCAGGTTAGCCAATGCCTTTCAGGGTTTTCCCACAGATCATCTGAAACGTCTGCTTGACTGAATGAGCTGTTGTTCCACTTGGTTATGGTATCAGAGCAGAATATCTTACAACTTTCTTTAAGCTGAATAATGGAGCTACCAACCCTAACACTTACCTATGTGCCTGCCATTGTGCTCTCTGTAAAAAAGCAAACTCCAGGAGGTCGGAGATTATTTCATTGTTGTCTTGGTCCTTCCTACAGAGGACAATGAAAGGCTTTAAATAAATGCTTATTGAACTAGACTGAGTTGAGTACAAAAACAAAAGGCTCTATAAAACTTGTTAAAAATCACATTTTAAAATGACTCATTAAAAAAAAGCAATATAATTCTTTAAGTGGGGCAACCCCAGAGTGTGAGTCCTTCAGGCTTTGGTCTAATTGAGCTCCATCCTAATAGTAACAGCACACATTTATGTACAGGGCTTTAATGTTTATGAATCACTTTCTTTCAACAACCCTTTGAAGTAGTAAAAGTATGATTTCCTCCATTTTATGGATGAAGACACTGAGGCTCCCCGAGACTTGAGGGATCTGCTCAAGCTGGAGGCAAGAATGAGAACCAAGGGCTCCTGATGCCAAGTTCAGCATCTGACTCGGCACTGTTTGGAGTCAGAGGTCTGGGTTCACTTCCCAGCTTTGTCCTTTACTACATATGTGACCTTAAGTCAACTACTGAAGTTCATGTGCCTCAGTTTCCTCATTTGTAAAATGAGAAATAGCTCTCTATTTAGAATCGGGAGACATGGGCTCACGTCCTGAAGCTTCCATTTACTGCCTTGTGACCTGCTGAACAAATCATTTCCCCTCTCTCTGTCCCAAGTCACCTACTCTGGAAAAAGGGGGCGGGACTAGATAGTCTCTGAGGTCCTCAGTTCTGGATCTTGGACCACATGCTGTAACTTAGTAGAGTTCCCATTTCCAATTTAGAGATCCCACGGCAAGCCAGAGCTCTGGGGGAGCAACCAGGGCTCCTCTGGGAACTTAAACTACTGAGTCCTCCCTCACATAGGAGCTGGCTGCCTGGAGGCTGTTATTTCCATAGATTCCTCCTTTCCTTTCCCATTCTCTCTCCACCAGTCCATTGGAGCCATTGGATGAACCAGGAAAACAATGCATCTCCCCAAACTTAAAAAAAAAAAGAAGAAAAATACCCCTTAAAGTTAGTTACTGTCAACAAGCCAAGATTTTCCCAGCTTGCCTGGTGAGCTCTTCTGATAACTGTTCCCCCAATTGTTCTGAGAACAATTTAGAGGCATCAAGGGTGGGTAATTGAACCTCGTACATCCTGTAGCTGTCAGACACGGCATCAGGATGGCCTATGGGAGCCGGCATTTGCCTGGGAATTTCAGATTACCAGACTTGGGAGGGATTCAGAACATGGAACGTCCAGACTGGGAAGGACTTCAGAGCCTCGAGTGTCTGAGCTGAAAAGAACCTTAGAAATCTTCTACTTAATGGCAATTTTTAAGGACCCAAAAAGTATTTTACACAAGTTAGATCTTTGCAACAATCTTGGGAGATAGGGAAAAGGGAATAAGTATTTATATGGCATCTACTCTGTGCCAGGCACTGTGCTAAGAACTTTTACAAATATTATCTCATTGGACCCTGACAACTTTGGGAGGTAGATGCTGTTATTATCTCCTTTTTCAGTTGAGGAAACTGAGGCAAACAGAGGTTAAGTAACTTGCCCAGGGTTATACCAGTAAGTGTTTGAGACCAGATTCAAACTTGGATCTTCCTGACTTAGGAGTCCAACACTACCCACTTGGTACCATGTTGCCATCCCTCCATACCAGTGGTTCCCAAACTTTTTTGGCCTAGCACCCCCTTTCCAGAAAAAATATGATTTAGCACCCCCTGTCATATACTATCACAGCCCCCTTACAGTTATTCACCGCCCCCAAATGCACCTGTGGCCATCACTGCCTCCCTGGATTACGGCAGCACCCACCAGGGGGCGGTGGCGCCCACTTTGGGAATCACTGCTCTATACTTTGGTGTTTTCTAACTGTAAAGCCAGAGAAAACATTGGCTAGTCCATAACATTTAGAATAAAAATGATCTTGCCATCACCTACCTACAAGTGTACCTGTTCCATGTATAAGAATTCTGAAATCTCCTTATCCAATCGATTGACTTTTCACCTCTCTCCATCTCATCTTCCCTTACAAAAGCATATGCTTCCTCTGCACCATGGACTCTTTGCACCCTGCATCCTGTACCACCCAATCCTTTGACCCCTCTCTTCTCTCCTAGGTCATCCCCCTGGTCACTTTCTCTTTTTTTTTTCTTCTCCATCTTGTCCCCTTGGTGAGCCAATTCAGCTCTACACGGTTGTCTCTCTAATCTCCAGCCACCTTTATTATTTTGCCATTTATGCCTGACTGAGCCTCATCCCTGGATCATTCCCACCATCCATCGCTTTTGGGCTTATACATATGTCGCTGAATGAAGATGGTGAAAATTGTACGCCTGTTCTGACTGGATCCACTACAAATTTATTCATGCAACCTCAACTGGGCCCTCCCTGCTGCTTGGCAATCCTACTATACTTCCCTCGTCAACTCATTCTCCCACCTCACATCTGCTCTTCCAAAGTGTTTCATTCCTCCTCAAACGTCCCTTGGTCCTTCTACCCTCACTTTCTCCGCTGAGAGCTTTGCCACATATTTTACAGAAAAAATTGAGGCTGTTCCCAGTGAGCTCCTTCTTCTCCCCTCTTCCTCATCAACTCTCACTCAAAAATCTTCTACCAATCTCTTCTTCTCCACCCTTGTCCCCCATGACGAAATGGCTTTACCCCTTAATAAGACTGACCCTTGTACCTGTTCAAATGAGCCCAGTTCCATCTCTGGCGTCAGACGGCCCCTCTGTTGTCCCCTCTTTACCATTTATTCTTTGCCTCTCTCTGTCTACTGGTCGGTCCCTCCCCACTGCCAACAAACATGCCCGTGTCTCTCCTATCCTCCACAAATCCTCCCTTGATCCTTTCATCCTTGATAACTGTCTTCCTATTTACTTTCTGCCTTTTGTAGTTAAACTCAGAAAGACCATCTACAATAGCTGGCTCCACCTTATCTCCTCTTAGTCTCTTCTTAACCCCTTGCAGTCTGGCTCCTGACCTTCTCAGTCCACCCACACTGCTCTCTCCAGTGTTACCAACGATCTGATCTCTTAGTTGCCAAATCCAATGGCCTCTTCTCCATCCTCCTTCTCATCCCCCTCTCTGCAGGCTTTGACGCTGCTGATCAAACTCTCCTCGTTGATACTCTTTCTAGATTTTCAGGACATCAGAATCTCCTGGTTCTCCTCCAATCTCTCTGACTGCTCCTTCTCTGTCTCCTTTACAGGGTCTTCCTCTAGGTCATGTCTCTACCTAGAGCTTTCCCTCAGGGTTCTGTCCTGAGCCTTTTTCTCTTCTTCCTCTACCAGGGGTTCCCCAACTCTTTTGGCCTCACCACCCCCTTTCCAGAAAAAATATGACTTAGCCCCCTGGAAATTAATTTTTTTAACATTTTAATAGCAATGAATAGGAAAGATAAATGCACCTGTGGCCATCGCCGCCTCCCTGGATTGCTGCTCACAATTCCACCAACAGCGTATCAGTGTCTCCATTTTCCCACGCCCCCTTCAGCATTTGTCATGTTCTTTTTCTATCCTGTGAGCCAATCTGACAGGTGTGGTGGCTCTCAGGTAATGGTAGCACTAACTCAGCCCCGCCTCCCCCGCCCCAGTACACACACACACACACACACACACACACACACACATACCCTGCACAGCCCTTTCCAGATCTCCAAGCCCTTTCATACCCATCATTCCATTTGATCCTTACAAACTCCCTGGGACATAGGATGGGCAAGGATTATTCTCCTCATTTTGTGGACAAGACTGAGGCCAGGTGACTTCTCCAGACCCCATTCTGGAAGACCCAGGAAAGTGAAGACACTTGCCCAAAGTCACACAGCAAATGAGAGGCCGAGGCAGGCGGAGGGCCATCTCGCTTGCCTTTTCCGCTGCCTCCTCAGATTCTTGTGGCTCCTCTCAGCCTCCTCGGGAGCCTTTATTTTTCTCAGGAATGCTGGAGGCAGACAGAGTGACTGACTTTTCCAGGAATCCGGGATCCTTTTCGTCTCTGGCCAACCTCTTCCAAGGTCACTTCAGGGGAGAGGGGCGCCACCGAAGGCAGATCTGAAGACTTTCTTTTGTTTCTTCCATCAGACGAGATTTCCTCCTGACAGCTGATTTCTCCCCCCAAGCGCCCCCTCTGCTGTCCCTGCCCCTGGCCCCTGGGGACCTCCGATGACACAAGACTCAAACAGGCCCAGAATAGTGCAGCAGAGGCCCCGGGGGGAGGCTCAGGACTTCGGAGGAAGTGGTGGCCTTGAATTTTATGAAAGCTTTCTTTCCAAGCTTCCCGTTTTAGAAACATGGACTGCCTGCTGCGGCGAAGGGGAACCACTTCTGGTCCCTCCTCTGAATAGCCTGTCTGGCCATTGCCGAATTCCAGGAATCCCAGGCTGGGCCTACAAAGGCCGGGGAGCCTGGAAGCCCTCGGCCGTGAGGATAACGGCAGCCCACCCTCTTCCCTCTGGTGGCCAAGAGCCCTCGATCCAGAACATCTGGGAAATTCATCAGGCCTCTGAGTGGGAGCAATCAAGGGATTGTTCTCCAGGCCTCGTCCACTCCCAACCCTTCACCTTGGCCTGGCAGCTCCGGCCAGTGGAAGAGTGCCCAGTGTGCAAGTAGAGAAGCCCAGATCACGTCCCCTTGCTGCCATTTACTCTCTCTCTAGGACTCAGTTTCCTTATCTGTAAAATGGAGGCGTTGGACCATTCTGCCTCTAAGTCTGTGACTTTATGCCGTCCTAGGACATCCTTCTGGGGACTTCATTTTCTTTTAAAAGTCTTACCTTCCATCTTGGAAGCAATCCTGTATATGGATCCCAAGGCAAAAGGAGTGCGAAGGGCGAGGCAATGGGGGTTTGTAACTCGCCCAGGATCACACTGCCAGGAAGTATCTGAGGCCAGATTTGAACCCCCTAAGCCTGGCTGGGGACTTCATTTTAGCAAAAAACAAAAAACAAAACAAAAAAAAACCCACAACTTCTCAAAGGAGCACTTTCATATACAAGTATTATTATACCCATTTTACAGATGTGGAAACTAAGGCTCAGAAAGATTATAGTCAGGCTGTGTCCTAGGCAGGATAGGAAGCCGTGTCTTCCTTGTTCCCTGTGTGGCATGGAGCTCTGCAATCTGTCTTAGAGCATTCAGAAGGTTTATGCTTCCATAAGAGATTGGAGTCTTGAGTACAGGGTGGGTCGTTACTAGATAGAGAATTAGACCTGGAGTCAAGAAGACCTCCTTTCAAATCCAGTCTCAGCTGCATGATCCTGGCTAAGTCATTTAACCTCTGTCTACCTTAGTTTCCTTAATTGAGAATAATATATATAAGATTTATTATATATTTATTTTTATTATATTTGATACATAATATATTTAATTATAATTATTATAACATATTATTTAATTATAATTATAATATTTATATTATGTTTCTGTGATTATAATATAAAATAAATTATATTTAATATAATAAACATTTATTATAGATAATGAACATATAAATATTGTGAAGAAATAACATATAATAATATATAAATTGAGGATAATAATAGCATTTACTTCCGAAGGTTGTTGTTAAGGGTAAAGTAATATTTGCAAACTTATTTGTGAACCATGAATTACCCTTTGAATGCTAATATTATTATGATTATTAATTATTATATAGACATGGCAGAAATATAGATAAAATGGAGTATTTATGGAATCTCTTGAGTTTGGGGATCCCAGAGGGTACCTAGTACAAACCATACCTGAGCAGAAACCCCACTGACACCACTTTCTAACAAAGGATTCCCAGCTGCTGATTTGACTATGTTCAAAAATAAGTAACCACAGAGACATTGGGGTAGAGCCAGAAATTTATTGGACTTGGAGAGAAGAAACCTGGGTTCAAATCCCAGCTCGGATGCTTTTCCACGAAGACCTGAAGCAAGTCGTCTAAGCCTCCATTTCTTCTTTCATAAAATGAACAATAAGGGCACTGGTATTGCCTTCTTCCCAGGGTCCTTCCAAAGAAAGTGCTTGGGAGGCTTTGAAGTGTTTCAGAAATGGAACATGTTGTTGTCATTAGCTGCTACTCCACCGTGGGACTGCTCTTATTATGAAGAAGTCCTCCCTGACACTAAGCTGAAATCTATCTCCCTGCAATTTCCACCCATTGTTCCTGATTCTGCTCTCTAAGCCACATAGAGCAAGCTTGACTTCCCCTTCCCTGTATATATACAGGCATATTTGTGGGAGACTGTGTTCCGAGCTTTGGGTGGGAAATGTTTTTATTGGTCGTTTTTACTATACCATCTAAGTACATTCTTTTGCTACTGGCAGATTGTTATGGGGATGTACGCCAGTGGGGGCTTGTGAGATACTCTCATCATAGGATCTTTACAAGATCTTCTGCATACTTATCCAAACTATGACCAGCAATTCAAATCCAAAGGGAATATGTAATTCAGATGAAAATAATGGGACCACTTCATGGAATTCATTATTTGTTCTAATTTAGACCTAGCGATGGTAAATACAATTGGTACAACATTCCTCTAAAAGCCTGGGACACACTCCTCGAGATTACCCAAAGCCTCTACAGAAAAAAATGGGTTTAAACTTTGAGCACATGGGTAGAGAGGCTAGAAAGGC
>NC_058133.1:23974098-23982243 GCF_016433145.1 Gracilinanus agilis | reverse complement strand
AATGGAAGGAAGAGAGGAAGAGAGGGAGAAGTGGGGAGGGAGGGAGGGGGGAAGAGGGAGAAGGAGAGTGGGAGAAAGAGAGGGAGGGAGAAGGAAGAGGAGAGAGAGGGAAGAGGAGAGAGAGAAAAGGGAGGGATGGAAGGAGAGAGAGGGAGGGAGGGAGGGAGAGATACAGAGAAGGAAACAGACATAGCCACAGTAGGGTTCGAAGACCCTAGCTTATGGGGAGGCGGGGTGAGAAAGGAGAGCCATGAGGACATCAGTGCAGAAAGGTGGTGAAGCCCCCACTAGTTCCACGTCCCACTGTTCTCACTAGTATCATCTGCTGATGCCATCAGGAAAGAGGGTCTGAGAGTCTCAAACCAGAAGGGATTGGGTAAGAAGAGAACTTTTAGTGCCTTGGAAAGAGCAATGGACTCCCACTTTCTCACCTCTCATTTGATTACCGGCTGGGGTGCCCCTCCCTCTCCCCCTCCCTCCCCCAGGCTGGCTTCTGACCTCGATGGTCCTCCAAAACTGCTGTCTCCTGAGTTACTCGTGATTTCTTAGTGGCCAAATCCACTGGTCTTTTCTTCATCCTTGTCCTTCCTGAGCTCTCTGCAGCCTTTGACGCTACTGATGGGCCTCTTCTTCATATTCTCTTCTCTCTGGATGTTCTCCACCCTCCTCTCTGCTGGTTCTTCTACCCACCTGACTGCTCCTTCCCGGTCTCCTTGGCTAGACCTCGCCAAGGGCACAGCTACTGCCGATGCTCCCCCTTCCCCCACTCTCTGGCCATTTCCACCTTCGCAACACTTGTCCTGCGTGGCCCTCCTCCCTAACAGCCGGCCACCAGCCCAGGACACTCCTCACCTCTCACCTGGCTGGCGCAATAAGCTCCCTTTTGACCCTCCTTCTCTCTCCTCACTCCACTTGTCCTCCCTGCAGCTGCCTGGGGTTCTCCAAAAGCGAGAGAGCGTGAACTATCTCACAGCACCCCCAACCCTCTCTCTCTGTCTCTGTGTCTGTGTCTCTGTGTCTCTCCCCACCACCTCTTAGCCAAGGTCACAGGCCGCACGGGGCAGAGCGGGGACCCAAACCAGAGACCTCTGACCCCAAGCATGGGTCTCTGTGTCTCTGTCTCTGTCTCTTTGTCTCTCTGTCTCTCTGTGTCTCTGTCTCTCTCTCTCTGTCTCTCTGTCTCTGTCTCTCTGGGTCTCTCACACAAACCACCTCCAGGGGTTCCTCAGTTACCCCCAAGATCAAACACTGGCCCTTGCTTGGCACCACTGAGCGCCTTCCTGCCCTTCCAGCGTCTTGGGCGTCCCTCCGCGCACTCCACAGCTCAGCCACACTCACCTCTTGCTCCTTCTTGAACACATCACTCAGGGCCCAGATTCCCTCCCCAGCCGCCTGCCCTGACACCCAGCAGGACCATTTGTGGCTGGCCCTTCTCTGCCCTCTCTCAGTGGATGAAGGTAGGACGTGGGTCTCCGACAAGCGGTGCCGTGCTTGGGGTCAGAGGTCTCAGGTTTGGGTCACGCTCTGCCCCGTGCGACCTGTGACCTTGGCTAAGTGATGCCACCTGCCTGCCTCAGTTTCCCCCTCTGTAAGATGCAGGGGCGTCCCCAGTGAGGTTGGGCCCTGCTCCTCCAAAGGGGCAGGGCGGCCCTTTCTGCTTGTCGTGCGCTGCAGACCTTCGTCCCAGGCCACCTCAGAGCCTGCCATTGGAGGCCCTTATTGGAGATTCTCCCCTCAGAAACCCAGGACTGATCCCCGTTTCCCAGAGGTGGAGCCGCCCAGAGAAACACGCCGACCTTCCCTGGTCCCCCAGCCTGGAGCAGGGAGCGCCGACGGACGGACGGGAATAAATGCGTCCTCCAGAGTCCGCGGCTGCCCGGAGGCCCGTCCCGTCCGTGGCACCCTTTTTGTCCCAGGATCGCCCATCTGGTCAGTCAGGTGTCCGGATGCCCACACGGGAGTCCCTTCTCTGCTGTTCCTGGCACGTCGGCCAGGGATGAGTTCGTCGTCCAGCACGAGAGCCCGTTCCTGCGGGGCAGCAGAACGGTCTGGTGGGGACGGAGCTGTGGAGGTCCTCCCGGCCCCGGCCTCGGTCCTCCTGCCGTTCTCTTGGCTCCCGCCGGCTGGGTTCTAGGTTTCCTCTCTGCCTGGCATTCCAGAGTCTTCAGACGGCCCTCCTGGGTTCTAGAGTGTCTTTGGGAACTAGGAAATCGGAACCTTTAGCGGCAGCTTCTTTGGTTCTCTGTCCAGGGCTGAGGGAGCCCCGGGAGGGCCGAGATCGGGGCCAGCGGGTACAAGAGGGACACCCAAGGGTGCCGATGGAGGCTGGCTCTGCTCTGATGCCTGCTCGTGCTCCTTCCCCGGGTGGCCTCGGGCAGCTCCTTCTCTTTTCTTTTATTGGAAGGAGGAGGGTTGGGCCGAGGCGCCCTCCGACCCGAGGCCCCATGCCCGCGGTTCGGCCCGGCCCCCGCCCCAGGCACGTCTACACGTGGTGTTCGGGCGTGGGAGTCCGTGTCTCCCGGGACGATGGCACATTCCGGGGAGAGGACGTGAGCCGGGGCTGCCTGTGACTCACCGTGCCGGCACCGGCTGCCCATTCATCACTTCCCCCCTCGGACTCTGTTAAAAGGCATTCCTGAGCCCCAAAGTCTCCCCGGGGGCTCTGGCCCAGCCAGGCGGGATTCTGGGAGGGAGGCGCGTGGCCTGGGCGGCGGGTCGGCCCTGCTCTGGCCGGAGGTCTGGGCTGCGTCCCAGGCGTGGAGGCTGTGACATTTGGGCTCGGGTGGCTGGTGGGAGGCTCTCCAGCAGAGAGCCGGGAGCTCAATCGGAGGGGCAAGCGGGGGGCCAACCTCCTGCGCCACGGTGGGCCCCCACGATCTCGGGGGCTGCCCACAGAAAAGGAGACTTTGTTGTGTTTGGCGAGGCCGGAGCTCCTCTTGGGCTCTGCACGTTTTTCTCCTTTTGAAAACTTACTTGGGAAGGGAGCGATGGCGGCGGGGGGAGACGAGTCCCTGGTCAGATAAGGTAAACTGAGTCCCCAGACAGCGAGGGACTGCAGGGCAGGAAGAGCAGGGGGCAGTCGGAGTGGCCAGCATGAGCAAAGGCAGCCTGGAAGGGGTCGGGAGGCTCCTGCTCAATGGAAGAAGGGCCAGCCCTAGAGGCAGAAAGACCCGGGTTCAAAACGGGCCTCAGATGCCGTCTCACTGTGTGACCCTGGACAAGTCACTGCGGTTTGCCTCTGTTTCCTCATCTGTAAAATCAAAGGAAACCGCGAGCCAGGCGGTATCTCTGCCGGGAAGATCTCAGAAGGGCTCCTGAAGAGTCAGAACCGACTGAAATGGTGGAAGAACGTCAGGGCCTGAGCTTTGTGCGGGGGAGGCAGAGGCAGAAGCAAGTCGGGCCCGGCACCCCCGAGGAGCCTCCACTCTGCTTTGTGGGGTTATTGTGAAGCTGGAAATGAGAGGAGGGTTCTGGGGGGCTTCCTACCTTCACCCTGTGCAGGCATTCCCAGGGACGAGACCTCTCGCCCGATAGTCCTCAGAGAAACAGGTGAATGAGCGACTTGAGGCTGGTTTTTGGAGTCAAAGGACCTGGGTTCGAATCTTTCCCCCACCATTTATTGCTTGTGGGTCCTTCTCTTAACATCCCCAGGCCTCAGTTTCCTCATCTACGAAATGGGGGAGTCAGACTCCTCGGCCCCGAGGCCTCCCCCAGGGCCTCCGCAGCCCTGCCAGGCAGCTCTTCACATGGCCTCCTTCTCTCTCTTTCTCTCCGTCCAGCCCTGTGACCGAAGGGTGGCCTCGTCCTTCCGGTACGGAGTGACCATCACCGGGGCGGTGGTCCTGGTCACCGGGACGCTCTGCTTCGCCTGGTGGAGCGATGGGGACGTGGAGCCCTCTCTGAGCCCCGAGACGAAAGCTTCCCTCCCTGGGAAGGCAGCCCCCGCGGCCGGCACCCGAGCTCCCCCCGCGGCACCCCCCAGCGCCCTGCTCAGGTCCGTCAGCTTCTTCTGCTGCGGCGTCGGGGGGATGCTCCTCCTCTGGGGCCTGCTGTGGTCAGCCAAGGCCAACGTACGGGCAGCCCCGCGATGCTACCCCAGCCGTCTTCCCAGGAGCCTGGGCTACCTCACGGCCGAGCCCGTTGAGAAGTGGAACCACAGGTCAGTTCCCCAGGAGGGCCTGGTGACCGCTCGGACCGGGCTCAGGTGGGGGAGGGGGAGTGGGGAGGGGAGCATTCCACATGGCGTGGCCTGGCAGGCCTGGTTTCTGCCTCTGCCTCTGACACTCACTCACCGTGTTACCCTGGACAAGTCATGGCATCTCGATGGGCCTCAGTTTCCCCATCTGTACAATGGGGACGACAACACCTCTAGAGCCCGCCTCACTGAGTGGTTGTGAGACGATGCTCTAAAGGGCTTTGCAAATTTTAAAGAACGTTCTAAATGTCACCTGTGGACCCTCATCTAGTGCTAGTGACGAGATCTAGACTTATTGGGGATCCCTTTACAGTCCTCTAAGACCTTTAGGCGCATCACCCCGATTGGTCCTCTTAGCACCTGCCTCAGGGAGTACAATATAAATACAGTTTTTATATTGTTTTGGTTTGGACCCACAATTTCATCAGTGAAGACTCTAGATGTGAAAACTCTCCCCTCTAATGAAGATGGGCCACTCGTTTGATGCACCAACAGGTCAAGAGACTTGCCCAGGGTCTCACAAGCTACTACGAGAATAATTTTTTTGATTACAAGGCCAGCTTTCTATTCTGTACTCCATGCCACTTTTGGATGGTTTTCCCCATTTTACAGAGAAGGCAACTGAGGCACAGGGCTGGGAAATGATTATGTTTAAAGGTCATGTGGTACACAAGTGACAAAGCCAGGCTTTAAACCTCCATCTTCTCGTTTTGTTCAGTTGTTTTTCAGTCATGTCCAACTCTTTGTGACCCCATTTGGGATTTTCTTAGCAAAGATACTGGGATGCTTTGCCATTTTTTTCTTCAACTCATTTACAGATGAGGTAACTGAGGCAAAAAGGGTCAAATGACTTGCTGACTCTTCACCATCCCATTTGAGTTCATTGATATGCAGCTGGAAAATGGGTTCTTAAATGGAAGCTCTAACCTTTGCTAAAAACTATTTGGATAACCACATTTCAGTAAATTGGTCTCCTTTGTAATCCTCTGTACTTATTTTACATATTCAAGAACATGATTCTGGGTGGGGGTCCATAGGCCTCATGAGACGGAGTGCCGAAACCAAAAGGGTCCAGGACTTTGCACTCGTCTAACCTTCTTATTTGACCCCTGAGTGGAGAGAAGAAGCGTAGAGAGCTTCTTGTCCATAGTCACACGGGAATAAGTAAAGTTGGGAGTGTGTGTGTGTGTGTGTGTGTGTGTGTGTGTGTGTGTCTGTGCACACACACATGCTTGTTGGCCCAGGTTTAGATGTGTCCCAGCCTTAGAACCCAGCCAGGGTCTAAGGTTTGGAAAAACGAGAGTCATAACTAAACTTTAAGTTCCAGAATGTCCGCAGCACCCCAATGAGGTGAGTTTAGCTCTTCTTTGTGACCAAAGGGAAGACTGTTGATAGAATCATAGATTTGAAGTCAGATGGGATCTGAAGGACCATCAAGCCTGACCGTCTCATTTACAGATGAGGAAGCTGAGGATGGAGATGTTAAGAGATCTGTCCAGGATCTCATAGCTAGTAAGTGTCTGAGGCAGGGTTCAAACTCAGCCCTTGCTCATTCCAAGTCCAGTCCTTTATCTCCTGTTACCTTGCTGCCCGTTACAAGCCTCCTTTAATGAAAACCTTCTCAGCCATGGAAACTAGCATTAGATGTTCCCAGCATCCCACCAGCCCTTGTCCTCCAGGAGGCCAGCCTCTATATAATGGGACAGTGAAAAATTCCAGGACTCAACTCACCAGCTTGGATCATGACCTCCTACTTTTTTGAAGATAGATCAAAGGGAGAGAGAGCTGTTGTCCATGTACACAAGTCCCATATTTACCCAACAGAGCCCAGGGTTAAAGCCGTGTCCAAGCAGGGACACAGTAACCTTCAGCTCTTGGTGTGCATCTGAGGCTGATTCAGAACATCCTTTTTTGGTGGTCATTCAATGGGCAACCTCAGTGGGTTGGGATAGGTTGAAAGCACTTGAATGTTACAGTGAAAATCTAGAATGTTAGAGGATAGATCATGGAATGTTAGAAGCAGGAAGGTCCTTGGAGCATAGAATGCCAGAACTAGGAGGACCCTTAGAACATAGCATGCCAAGACTCTAGGAAGGACCTTAGAGCGTAGAGCGCCAGGACTAGGAGGGACCTTAAAACATAATTTAGAGCTGGACTAAATCTTAGACCAGAGAAGAGAAAGCCAGAGCTGTGGAGAGCCTTAGAACAGAGGATGTTAGAGCCGGCAGGGACCTGAGAACATGTTTGGGGAGTAGAGGGTGGGCCCCTTTTCTTCTCTGAGCCTCAGTTACCCCCCTTGTAAAAGCAGGTCATTAGACTAGAGGATCCTTATAAGCTCTAAACTTCGCTAATTCCAGTCCCTCCAAGCCGGTATTGTCCGACACTCCTTGGGTCTTGGTTGAGAGTGTGAAGGAACCTTAAGGTCGCTCAATGTTTGTTTCAGAAGAGTGTCCATAGTGGCCACATTGTCACTTAAGACACTTGCGATGCCATCATGCTTTCCAAGCTGTAACTAGATGGGAAAGGTGGTGGGTAGGCTTGGAGGCTAGAGTTCCAGGCTGGCAGGGACCTTAGAAATCATCTGATCCAACCCCCTCATTTTCCAGAGGAAGAAACTGAGGCACTGAAAGATCAGGACTGCCCCCCCCCTTAAAAGGGGCTATGGAAATTGTGCAGTGAGACTCTGGGAATTAGCACTAGATACCAGACCTCCTGACTCCCATTCTAGGACTCTCTGGCAGCCTTGGTACTGGTTCAGCCCAAAGATGAACAGGGAGAAAAGGAGGTGAAGTGGGGCGGGGGGGAAGGATGAACAAGAAGCTGTCTTCTCCATATTTGTCCTCCCCAGAGGGCCTACCATAGGGCCAGGCACACTTTATCAATTGCTGCATTAGTTGGGAGTCATTGAATGAACGTGAGAGCAGGAAAGACCTTTAGTGACCATCGAGTCCAACCATTCCATTTGACAGAAGAGGACAGTGAGGCCCAAGGTCACAGAGGCTGATGGAGCGGTTCATTTTACTGACCTGCTTCCTCCTCCTCTTTCTTGTCTTGGCTCTATGGGTAGCTGCTGGAGGAAAGGCTATATACATTTGATGATGAAGACGATGTGAGTTAAAAAGTTAGAGAAAAAAAACTTAAAAGTTATAGAAAAATTTGGTGTCTAAAAAGAGAAGAGAATCATCGTTAGCACTACAGGAAGAACTGGGGAGGGCGTCTAGCCCAGCCTCTTCCTTCCATTCAAGCTCCCTCCAACAAGTGGTACCGAAGTTTTTTCTGCCCTAAAGACCTCACTCGCTGTCTCCCAAGACAGACTGTCCTGTTTGTCTCCCATTAAACTGCCCCTTCTAGTACTTGGTCCTCTTTCTGTCCTTGAGTGCCCAGCAGAACAAGCTTCCTCCCAGGCCCTTGCTAATAGGAGAAGACAGCTCACTCCTCGTCCCCTTGGGTATTCCCTTCCCCATGCTAAAGACCTGAGGGAGACAGATGACAGACAGTCACCTCCCACAGACAGATGCAGGGATTCCAGCCATGTGCAATCCTGGCTAAGCCACGTAGCCTCATCTGCCTCAATTTCCTCGTCTGTAAAATGGGGATATTACTAGCACCTATCACTCGGGGTTATTTTGAGGCTAAAACAAGAAAAGTTCATTATCAGTGCTAACTATTGTTATCCTTATTATTGTTATTCTTTTGGCCTATGGTACTTCCCACAATGCTAGAAACTTAGAGTCTAGTAATTTGGAAAAGCACTGAAGGCCTTGAACCTACTCTGGGACTCAGAGACAAATGCCCTCCTACAACGGATGGGCCACTCTCTTTCAAAAAAGTTCTCATGAACATGAGTACCTAATGTTTTTAGTAACATAGAGTTGCTTGCTCGGTCTCTCTCTCCCTTCCTCTCCTTCTTTCTCTCTCTCTCTCTTTCTCTTGTCTCTCCCTCCCCCCCC
>NC_058133.1:23953186-23971129 GCF_016433145.1 Gracilinanus agilis | reverse complement strand
ACATTTCTTCTCTCTCTCTCTCTCTCTCTCTCTCTCTCTCTCTCTCTCTCTCTCTCTCTCTCTCTCTCTCTCACACACACACACACACACACACACTTTTTTCCTGACATAACTATTTTTAGAAGATTTCACAATAGGATAAAAGAGTCATTTACCAAATAGAACCCGTGTTCCTTTGAGAAACTTCTGTACCCTAGGGGTCCAGTCGCCCCAGCCTGGGAACCCCTGGATGGAATGCTAGACACACTAGATTTCTAATCAGGAAGTCATGGGTTTGGATTTCACTTCAGGCATATGCTAGCTGTGGGGATTCTGGGCAAGTCATTTTTTTCAGTGCCTCATTTTCCCCATCTGCAAAATGAGGAGACAAAGACAGCACTGTCTCACAGTGTGGTGTGTATCAAATAAAAATATGTATAGAAGGGCAGCTGGGAGCCAGGTCTGGAGATGGGAGGTCTTGGGTTCAAATCTGGCCTCAGACACATCCTGGCTGTGTGACCCTGGGCAAGTCACTTAAATCCCCACTGACTAGCCCTCACCACTCTTCTGCTTTGGAGCCAACACTTAGTATCAATTCTAAGACAGAAGTAAGGGTTTAAAAAAAAGGAAGAGAGAAAATGTATTAGAAAGCATTTTATAACCCATAAAACACTGCATGGGACAAGTGTTTTTATTATCTTCCACTATTACAGAATATTTATTTTATGGATAATTTAGCTTTCTTTCTAGGTATACAATAAATTGGTCGCACATCTTTCCAAGCTATCTCACTTGTCTCTCATTTCTTCTTGGACCTTTCTCATGAAGGTCTCATGAAGAAGATGAGCCTTGAATGGAGCTAGAGGTGAGGAGGGAGGGCATTCCAGGAGGAGGGCACAGGTTGTGCAAAGATCAAGAGAAGGGAGATGAAATCTTGTGTCCTTTAGCTGGACCACTGAGTGAAGGAGGCAGAGGTCTGGGAAGTCACTCTGAACTGATTTTCTCTGGTCCCAAATCCTTCCCAGCTCTAACATTCTCTATCCCAAAGGCCTTCCTAGCCCTGACCTTCCCTGTTCTAAGCTCCCTCCCAACCCCGATGCTCCTTGTTCTCAGCCTCTGCCAGCTCTGACGTTCTGTTTGTCCTGCTGTGTCTGCTCTGTGACCTTCCTTCCCTAGCCAGTGAGCCAGGACTCAATTCTCCCAGATCAGCTCTGTCAGAGGGAGTTTCTCTTCTGCTCTCTCTGTGGGAGCCATCTGGCTGGCGCCTCTTCCCAGATCCCAGGATATAAACTGGCAAAGTCAATAAGGGCTTGGGTGACAGGCCTGGGAGGGGCGAATGAACCTAGTGGGAGCTCCTGTTTGGGGTATTCTGGAGGGACACTCAGCATTCTAGCTGGATACCATCTTCCAGGGTCACACAGCTAGGAAAAGACTGAGGTCAAATTTGAACCCAGGACCTCCTGTTCCTAGGCTTGACTCTTGATCCACTGAGCCACCCAGCTGCCCTTCTACTTTCTTTAAGCAGAGGCTGGTTGTTCATTTGTCAGCATAATAATAATAATAATAATAACAATGACAACAATAATAACAATGACAACAATAATAACAATGACAACAATAATAACACATAGTTAGCATTTGTCACAGTATCTCATTTTATCTTTACAACAGCTCTGGGAAGCAGGTACTCTTATTATCCCCATTTACAGATGAGAGAACGGAGGCAGATAGAGTTTAAGGGGCCTGTCCATTATCCCATCAAGTGATTATCTGAAGCAAGATTTGAACTTGAGCCTCTGACTCCAAGTTCACTGTTCTCTCCACTCACCCCGGCTATCCGATTATGGTTTAGGGGGGATTCTTTTCAAGGATAAATTAGACTAGGGGGACATTAAGGTCACCTCCAACTCTACTTTAGTGATTCTGCTCAGCCCCAGAAGGAAGGACAAGGGACAAAAATTTAGGTTTCAAAGAAGGAAAGATTTCATGATGAGCAATGTGGCTAAATGGAGTGGATTGCCTTGGGAGGTCATAGGTTCACACTTATGATAGAACCTCAAACAAAGGCTGATTTTTGGGTGCAGGAGATTCATTTTCAGGCACATGTAAGACTATATGGTGCCAGAGGTCCAATCCTAACATTCTGCGATTCCCTTTGGGTCCAGTTGTTAAGCCTAGAAGCACTCTGGCCCTCCACTTTGTCTGCAGTGGGACCATGACGGACTTTGCCAAATGGTTTTGCTGTACTCTAGATAAATGACTTTGACCACATTCCCCTGACTAGTAACCCTTCGTCAAAGCAGGACGTAAGGTTAAACTGGCACAAGCTGCTGCTCTTGAGGAAGACGTGGCTGAAGCTTTGTGATCACTACTTCCTTCTCCAGTTGTTCACTAGTCATACCTTTAACAAATGATAGGTTCTGGAATTTTGCCAGGATTGAAGTTGATTTCCCTAGCCTACATTTTATAAATAATACTCTCCTCTCTGATTGAAAATCAGACTAACATTTAACTGTCTCCTATCTGGGGAACCTCCCCCATTCTGCATGACCTTTCAGACATCAATGAGAGAAGCTCAGAACTTGCATCCATCTTGTGTTTCATCTGATGACTTGAATTCATCTAGGGCAGTGATGGTGAATGTATGGCACGGGTGCAAAAGACGGCACACGGAGCACTCTCTTTGGGCACTCGGCCACCCTCCTGGGGGCCTTCTCCCCTCCCCCACCAGAGTTTATTACTGGAAAGTGTATTACAAATCTTGAACCCTTGAACTCCATCTCCCAGAATTCTTTTTCATCTCCCAGAATCCTTTTCCTTTGTCCACATAGCATCCTTACGTATAGTAAATAAGTTTGCCGAGACCTCGCCCTTTCGCTCCCTTCTTTCTCAACCATGGCTGGGTTAGCTCCCTGTTTACTCTAGCTTTTTTTTCCCTTTACTTCAAGTTATTATTAAGAAATCTTTTAAATATAATACTTGGATATATTGTATATTAATTTTTAAGATTACAAAAGGCAGAGGGACTCGGGCAGAGTTGCTCCCCCTCTCCCTCTCCACTTTACCTGATGACATCTTTTTCACATGCCCCACTCTTCCGCCCAGCAGCTCAATGGGAGTGCACAAGGGATAAGGTGGGCAGCTCACAGGCAGCAGAGCTGGAGGGGAGCAGAGAGCTTGGGTCACTCCCCTCCCCCTCTCTACACTCACTGAGGATATTCTTCACTTCACCCATCTCTCCACCCAGCAGCCCAATGGGAATGATTCCTCTCTCCCCTGTATGGGGTAAGGGAGGGGGCACGGCACGTGGTCTCTGGGGGAGGGCCTGGCCCAGCACTCAGTCTTGGGGGGACCAGCACTCCATCTCCAAAAGGCTTGCCATCACTGATCTAGGGCATCTTGGTGCTAGCACTCTTACTACCTCTATACTTCTCATAGGTTTTCCTATTAGCCCTTTTGGCTCTGCCTTTTCTAATCCAAAGATTATTTCCTTGTCTTAGAAAATAAAAAACAAACAAACTTGAAAGTTGAGCAGAGTTGTTATCCTGTCCACCCCATCACCACTTTCAAGATCCCATCCCTTCTTTTGTTTCTTTCCTTCCCATGATTTGGCTGACAAAAATGGTTTTCATGGACCTTAGTGTCCTTTGACAGCCTCAGTCCATTCTGAGCTTTGATCCCCCACCCCGGACACTATTCTGACAGGACCGTACCACCCTTGGGCGTTCAGACTCTGTAACTTGCCTTTGCCATGTAAGATCTATCTTTTAAAAAACCGATGACATTTTTTCAAAACCAAAGTTGATTGAGGCTTCCTCATTTCCTCCTTTTTGTATCCTCATCTAATTTCATCTCTAAGCACTTCCCATTCTTCTTAATGTCCTTTGCTGGAGCTTCATCCACATCCACTAACCGGGTGTCCCCCAGGACTCTGTCCTGAGCCCTTTTCTCTTTCCCCCTCCACCTTCAGGGACAGACATCCTCAGTTCCTATGTGTTCACTTATCATCTCCATGTAGATGACTCCCAGATCACCCACCCAACCCAAAATCATTCAGCAAAATCAGCAGTGTCATCCCAGTCATAATGGCCCACCTCTCCAGGCCATAGGATTTAGCTCTAGAAGCAGCGTCTGAAGTCAGAGTCTAACTCTCTCCAGTTAAAGAAGAATGAAGGGAAAGAAGAGCCAAGAGGAGGATTTAGACCAGGGAGGGATATCCGACACAACAATCACCTCGTTACCCAGATGAGTCGATCGCATAGCCCAGGCGAGGGTCTTCTAATGGACTACATCTCGGGTAGTTACTAGTTATTCTCTGTCTTTCTCTGGATGTTCAAAGGATCAGATGGAGACCCAGCAATGGCAAGTGACTTTTCCGTAGTTATGCAACAAGTTCAAGGAAGAGCCAGGATTAGAACCCTGATCCCCAGACTCCAAATCCAGTGTTTTACGCCGTATGTCATAGCGTATGTGGAATTGTGGTTCAGACTGTGACTACGATCAGATTTCAGAGAAAGGATTAAAACTAGCTATACTCTACTAGCCAAGGTTTCCTCTTCCCAAAGCATCAAGGACCCACCCAAGGGCTGGGGGGAGGGACCCAGAGGGCCTGATTTCAAGCTGGCAGTGAGTTCAGCGATGATCCTTTGACCAAGAAAATAATCTTCTCTTTCTGGGCTGGAGTCAACTGGCATCTGTCACTTTGCTCTGGCAGCTGGCTGATGGGGCCCAGGTGTGGCCAACGTCTTTGTTGTTTACCTCCTGGGCTCAGTGGTGGGGAGAGAGAGCCCGAAGGTGGGTCTGGAAGGGGAGAGAGAAAGAGGTGGGTCTAAGTCTGGGACACTAGTGCCAGCTGGAGTGGAAAGAGGCCTGCCCTGGGAGGCCAGATGCTTGGGTGGGAGCCCTGTTCTAAGGCTTAACGGGTAACCAAATTCACTACAGGTTCACTCAGTTTCCCTACTTGTTAAAAAAAAAGATGATCCTTTGATCTTACTCGCATTTTAACCAGTCAGTGAACAGTTTATTAAATACTTACTACATTCCAGGCACTGCGTTAGGTGCTGGGAATACGAGGATAAAATGGAAACATCTCCCTTGCTGTCAGGGCAAGGGCTATGTTCATAGCCAAGTAAATATCATCACCCTGCAAGAGGTGGGCTGGACTTTATTCTTGTAATGGCCCAGAATCTCATGTTCTTGGTTATTCTCTCTGTCTTTCTCTCTCTCTGTCTCTTTCTCTTCAATCCTTCCCTGTGGACCATTTTCTTTCCTACTGCCTACAAGCATGCCTGCCTCCCCAGTCCATAAGAAAAGCCCTCACCAGATTTTGCCATCCCCTCTATCCATTACCTGACTTCTTCCTCACTTCTGTCTTTTCATATTTGGGTCTTCAGCACACAGTGCTTGGCACATGGTAAGAAGCTAATAAATACTTATTCATTAAAAAAAAACTCTTACCTTCTGCCTTGGAATCAGTACTAAATATTAGTTCCAAGGCAGAAGAGTAGTAAGGGATACGTAACAGGGTTAAGTGACTTGCCCAGGGTCACACAGCTAAGACATGTCTGAGGCCAAATTTGAACCTAGGACCTCCTGTTTCCCAGTCTGTATAGTTCTATCCACTCTGCCATCTACCCACCCCTCACTCATTCATTCTGGAAAAACCTGTCTGTATACTACATTGCTGCTGCTTCTCTTGTTCTCTCTCTTTTTTAACGTTTGAAAATTTTTATTTAATTATTTAATTAAGAATATTTTTCCATGGTTCCATGATTCATGTTTTTTCCCTCCCCTTCCCCACCCCCCTCCCATAGCCACTGCTCAATTCCCCTGGGTTTTACATGTGCCATTGATCAAGACCTATTTCCATATTATTGATATTTGTACTAGGGTGATTGTTTAGCTCGTTCTCTTGTAAACCCTCTGAGAACCTGTCTTCTGATCTTATCATTTGACTGGAATTGCCCTCTCCGGGATCACCAGTCCTTTAGTGCCCAGTCTCATGGCTTCTTCTCATCCCTCCTGAACTCTGCAGGATCTGACACCACTGATCTCCTCCTGCATCTTCTCAACTTTCTCTTGGTTCTCCCTGCTTCTCTGAGCAGTCCTTCTCAGTCTCTTTTGCTGGATCTTTATCCAAGTCATGCCCATTAACTCTGGATGTCCCAAAAAGCTCTGCCTTCAGCCTCCTCCTCTTCTCCTCTCTTTTGGTGATCTCATCAGCTCCCATGAGTTCAGTTACCATCTCCAGGCAGTTGACTACTGAGTTCTACATCACAGAAGGATGGAGAGCTGGACAGATAGAAGGGTGGACACTCACTAAGTGGCCAGGCATTGGGCTCGGTGGGATTTAGACAGGAAGGAATGGGAGGACCAATGTCAATCTCCTGCTTATTTCCCAATAGCCTCTCCTCAGTGGAGGCAGATACTTTGGAAAAAGCTTTAGAAGCCTTCAAAGGCTATAGAAAAGTCAACTTGGTAGCAGAGTGGACTGAATGCTAGACTTGGAAGACCTGAGTTTGAATTCTATCTCAGATACTTGCTAGCTGTGTGACTATGGGCAAATCACTCAACCACCCTGTGTTTCAGTTTCCTCATCTTTATATGAAGGAGATCTATTTGGTGATATCAAAGATCCATTCTGGCTTGATACTTATCATATTCTTCTCTCTGAAGCTTTGTGATAGTAGATGAGTCATTTTTCTCTTGGAGACAAAGTTTTTAATTTATGAAATGGGGACACTGATACTTATACGCCCTAACTTGGAGTTGCTGTCAATGGTTATAGAAATACAAGATTATTATTATGGTTCCAGCTCCATTCCCATATTTTCTCCATATTTCACTAAATCTTATTTTTGTCCCTCTTTCTTAGTAGCTGGGCATCTTCCTCAGTCCCCACCTATGAGATGGCCATGAGCTGTAGCCCTCCTGTCCCAGAAGAGGAAGAAGAGAGTGGACCACCTCCATACAGCAGAACAAATGGCATGGCAGCAGGAGGACTGACTCGAAGCATATCAGATGGGGCACTGCTGGTCCCTTCCCAGCCAGAGATGTGGGGAAACCAAGGCATAGCCTGGGTCAGCCCCCCACCTAGCTATGAGAGCATCAATGCCTATGGCCTATGACTGACACCCCATCCTGAACCAAAGTCTTCTTTGGATGTTTGATAGCTGATGCCAGCCAGGTGGGGGCTAACCAGGAACCCATTTGGAGGAGTTAAAGCCCAGACTGGCTTCTGTCACCTCTCCAGAGACAATATTTAGCCTCGGTTGCCTTTGTTCCCAGGAGTCAAAAAGAGGTTATGTTTGGACTTGAATCCAGGTTAGACCTGGATTTGGATCCTCAGTGGACCATTGACTTGTTGTGTGACTGAACAAATGCTTTTGCCTCTCTTGTTTTTTTTCTTACTTGAAAAACAAGAATCTTAATCCCTGCCCTATAGACCTCTGGGGGATGTAGCATCAGATGAGATAACAAATCTTAAATAGTTTTGTAAACTAGAGATGTGAGGAATTGTCTTTATTGGTGCCTGGATATTTGGGTGGCCTTACACAGAAACATCTATCCTGGGGCAGAGGGATTTCAGTGTCTTTATGACCCCAACCCCCTACTATACCTCCTTACCTTCCCCCATCAACTCCCAGGAAACAAAATGTGTCAAAGAGGAAGAACTAGGACAAATCACTTCCCTCAGCCTCAGTTTCCTCATCTGTAAAGTGGGGAGAATCATCTTTGCCTTCCCTTTCTCCCTTGACTGTTGTAAAAGTCAAACCAGCCAGATTTAGAGCTGTTATCAGGTGCTTGAACCTTAGTGTGAATGATGACTGGGCACTGACCTAGTTGGGACAAGCCCTTCACCAGGAAAAGCCTGAAGAGAGCAGGCTCCTAGACCCAGGAGGATTTGGCCCAGGAAGGAAGGGAGGGGATGGCATAGGAAGAGCCCAGGGAGGATTCAGAAATGAGTCAGTCCACAACCATCCATCAGAGTTTATCTATCTCCTTTCTCTAAGGCTGGGAGTACAAGGTATATCAAGGAGGAAGGAAAAGGAAGTAGTTCTCTACATCACGGAGTTAATCGTTTGATACAGATAGCAAAGGAAAATCAGTATGGAAGAGCTAGGAGGAATGGGGTGTGGGATGCTGGGATAGAGAATGTCAGCTGAGGGGCCTTAGAACAGGAAAGGTCAGAATTGGGAGGGACAAAGAAAGTAAAGGGCACTGAAGGGCACCCCACTGGAGAAGAGCCCAATTCCTTTGAATCTCATGCTCTTTTACATCCATTTTTCCTTTTTCTGGTGAGTCTCCCCTTATAACAGGGACTTTTGCTGAGAGCAAGGACTGGATTTTTAGTTTCTTTTTTGTTTGCCCCAGGTGTCCCCAGCCTCGAGCTAATAGTAGTTGATTAGTAAAGGCTTCTTGAGCTGCAACTGAGGCAAGGGCCATTGATACCTTATCCCAAATAAAGAGACACATGGCCACCACACCATTGACAGTTCTCAGACTACAATACTCCTCTGAGAATGGCTTTGGGCAAAGAACCCTGGACCAGGACTCTGGAAACCTGGAATCTGATCTTACCCTTGCCACTACCTTATTTTGTGGTCTTTGGCAAGTCAGTTCCCTGTCTGGGCCTCAGTTTCCCCTTTTGCAAAAGGGTGATATTTTACTAAATTATGTCAGAGATTCCAATATTCTTTATTCTAGGTTCCCTCCCAGCTCTGAGCCTCTGTCCTAAGGAACCAGCCACCTCTGACATTGTGTTCTACGTATCCTCCCAGCTCTGACCTTCCGTGTTCTAATATCCCATCTAGCTGTGGCGTCTTACATTTGCTCAAAAGACCCTGTGAGAGCTCTGACATTTTCATACTGTGATTCTGTCTCTGATCATAGCACCCTCTCCCTTCCCAAAGGGTTAAGTGTAGAAGTGTTAGGCTAAGTGTTTCTGGGTCCTTCCAACAGGGGAATGTAAAGTATTCCCCTTGAGGCAGGTGAGTTAATGAGTTGCAGGTGTGGGAAAGAACCCACTTAGGTCTGAGGTTCCCCCCACTTTCCCCTGTAGAAAGCAGGCAGCTGGATATTGAGTGCCCCTGGGGCCCCAGAGGATGAGGAGAAAAGCCCCAACAGCACTTGGCACTGGGCTGAGGGGAATTCTCAGTGTCAGAACAAGTGCCAACCCTCCAAACAACTGAGAAGTTACTACAGAATGTGGGTTTTAGTTTATTTTTTTAACCTTACCTTCGGTCTTAGAATCAGTACTGTGTATTGGTTCTAAGGCAGAAGAGCAGTGAGAGCTAGGCAGTGGGGGTTAAGTGACTTCCCTAGGGTCACCCAGCGAGGAAATATCTGAGGCTGGATTTGAACCCGGGACCTCCTGTCTCTAGGACTGGCTCTCAATCCACTGAGTCACCTAGGTGCCCCCCAGAATATGGATTTTAGCACTAAAAGGAGCTGAGATCATTCAATTCAAACCACACACACACCATTTTATAGGTGAAGAAACTGAGGCCAAGGGAGGGACAAATGATTTGCATGAGGTCATATAGCAAACATATTAGAAGCAGCACTTTGTCTGAAAACCCAGCTTCTTTTTCACCCCAGAGAGAGGAAATTGCTCCTACTTGACCCCCCAGGGCATGGCAGGGTTTTACAAGAGGGCAAATTCAGCCCAGTCTACAATTAGAGCTGTCCAGACTTCCTGTCGTTGGAAGTTTATAGACTCACAAATGGTAAGAACCTAAAAGGGTCTTTGAAATCATCTCTCCAGGCCTCTTATTTTATAGTTGAGGCAACAACCAGCAATTATGCACCTTCTCTATGCCAGGGATTGCGCTGCGTGCTGGAAGGGGAATTGATGACCAAGATCATGCAGAGCTAAGAGCTGGGCTGGGTTGTGTTCCAGTTGGGGTTTTTACCCTCGAAAGGTATGTTATGGAGGGAAAATATTCCCATGTAGGTCCCCACTGGCCTAGCTGCCCTTTACAGTCCCTTCCAGCCTCCGAGGTCCTTATTCAGCTTTCCTTTAAACAACAATAATGATAATAATATATTTGTAAAATGTTTTGAGGTTTATAAGATATTTCCCTCACAAATGCCCTTTGAGAGCATGGAGGGCTTGACCATCTCATTGCTCAGTTTCTAGACCTCTGGCTTCTCCTCTGTCCTGTTCTTGGTCTTCTGACTCCAAGGAAGACCATCTGGCCTCCTTCCTTAGGACCTGGAAGTGCTGGGGTTGGGAGATCAGGAAACACAGCTGGCTCTAGGCAGCCTTCCCTAATGCTGAGGGCCCATATTCTTCTCTCTTTTGTCTGAATTTCTATGATCCTGAGTCTGAGCCCCAAAGTAGGCTAGGGGAATTCCTTCACTTTTTCTATTGATCCCTAATCCCTGTGTTAGTGGAAATTTGGGATCCTTGGTCTTAATATCAAGCTCCATCTATATCAATATTATTTTTAACATCCCTTAATCATCAGCTCCCCTGTAGGTGTCAATTAAACCAGAATCACAAAGAATGAATATTAATAAATGTTTAAATTAAAAAAAAAACAGAATCACAGATGCAAAATCTCAAATGAAAGCATGGAATGAGAGAGCTGGAAGGGACCTCTAAGAGACAGTTGAGGGGGCAGGTGGGTGGCTCAGTGGGCTGAGAGCCAGGTCCAGTGATGGAAGGTCCTGGGTTCAAGTGTGACCTCAGATAATTCCTGTGTGGCCTCGGGCAAGTCACTTAACTCCCATTGCCTAACCTTTACGGTTCTTTTGTCTTGGAAGCAATATAGAATATTGACTCTAAGATGGATGGTAAGACTTAAAAAAAAAGAGACAGTAGACACAATGAGAAAGGGTAATGATTTTAGAGTCCAAAGACCTGGCTTCAGATCCCAGCTTAGTCACTTACTACCAATATAACTCAGAGAAGGTGACTCTTACCCATACCCTCTCAGGTTCCAGTTCCCCCATCTATAAAATGAGGGGAATGGAGTCAATGGCCTCCAAGGACCTTTCCAACTCTAAATCAGAGTTGCTGCTCTAAGCTTAGGGGCTCCTGGTGCAGAAGATTTAAAGACTCCAAGTTTATAGTCTTTAATTCTGCCCTTGGATGTTCAGTTATGAAATAGATAAATGGTGCATGCTTGTGCCCCTGGCTAGAGACCATTAACAATGAGCTGGGGGTTGGAATCCCATCCCTGCTGTCTCCCAGGTGACTCCAGAGCTGTCCTAGGCTCTCAGGCTATGCCCAAAAGGACACAAGGAAATGCAAAGGTGGGGAGGAGGATATAAGAAATAAAACTAGCACAGCCAGGTACAGTCTTAGACAGAATTGAAGAACAGACTTAGAAACGGGTCCCAGAGTCACCCAGCAATATAAGCTGGAGAAGGGCATGAGAGCGAACACTTCTGTGTCTGGTTTTTCCTCAGTTCCAACCACCTGGGCATCAGAAATTTGAGAATGAGCAAAAAACCAGCCATATGCCTTGTGGCAAGCCCATTTTGCTTTCATGTTTAAGGAGGGGATCTGCCCCTTCTGACACAACTGCAGCTTCCTGTGTCCTGGGAGGAAGAAGCCCCCTACCTGCCTCCTCTTTTTTTGACTCCCCTTTTTATATCTCCCCAGTCCCAAACTATTTGATATCACCTCGCCTCAGGAGCTCAGCAAAAACCCTCCAAATCCCCTAGAGGAGAAGTTACCTCCCAAATCTAGAAAGTTAGAGCAAAGAGGGAGCTCTAGAGCATAGAATGTTAGCTTTGGAAGAAAGTGGAAAGCATGGAATATTACCGTTGGGAGGGACCATAGAACATGGAACATTGGAGAATGGAATGCCAGAGCCAAAGTGGGTGGGTGGAGGGTGGAGCAGAATCAGAACTTGAGAACTGGAGGGGATCCTCGGATCATCCCAGGAGGTGGGGCTGAGATTCAGATCAAGCTAGATTTGAGAAGGAATCCCAATTACCTGACACGTAGCCATGCATATTCCAAGGAGGGGAGACCCACTGACTCCCAAGGCACCGTAGCTCATTCTAACTTTGGCTGGCCCCCATTACATTAATCTATTGATCCCTAATCCCTTAGTCACCAGCTACCCTAGTTATTAGAACAATCCTGTGGGCATCAATTAAACCAGAATCCCAGAGGTAGAATATTGAATGAAAACATAGAATGGGAGAGCTAGAAGGGACCTCTAAGAGGCAGTTGAGGGGCAGCTAGATGGCTCAGTGGATTGAGAATCAGGCCCAAATATGACTTCCAAATACTTGATGTGTCATCAAGCTCTCCAGGCCTCTGTTTTCCACAGCCCCCAGCCCAAATCTTTAAAGCATTGAATATCAGAGCTCCAAGAGAACTCAGAGATCATAAAGCATCACTCCCACATTTTATAGAAAGAGAAACAGAGGGGGCAGCTGGGTAGCTCAGTAGATTGAGAACCAGGCCTAGAGAAGGGAGATCCTGGGTTCAAATCTAGCCTCAGACACTTCCTAGCTATGTGACCCTGGACAAGTCACTTGACCCCCATTGCCTAGCCCTTACCACTCTTCTGCCTTGGAGCCAATATGTAGTATTGACTCCAAGACAGAAAGTAAGGGTTTAAAAAAGAAAGAAAGAAAGAAAGAAAGAAAGAAAGAAAGAAAGAAAGAAAGAAAGAAAGAAAGAAAGAAAGAAAGAAAGAAAGAAAGAGAAATGCAGGTCCAGAGGAGGAAAATGACCTGACCAAGGTCACAGAACTAGTGAGTGATAGAGAAGGAATTCATACCCAATTTTTCTGACTTAAATACAACATTCTTCCCATCAACCTTCTGGCAAGCATCCTATTTATCTCTTGATTCCCAAGTTATCAGCTAGTGCCTTCAAAGTCATCAGGAATAGGGCCCAGAGAGTAGGTAAGTGGGACTAGGGTTGGATGAGAGGGACAGTATTTTGGGAAGAAGGAAAATACCTCAGAGGCCACCGAGACTGACCCCCTCATCTTACAAATAAGTATACCAAGTCTCTAAGAGGTTAAGTGATTCATACAAGTCTACACTGGTAGTAAGTGTCAACCAATGTGAGAGAAGGACATAGAATAAGTGCCTGTGGCAGGATGGGATTATTTGATCAATATGAAAGTGTGTATACTCAGAGGAAAGAGGGAGATGTCTCTGGGGTGAGTAGAGAGTGCCTATGCTGGGCAATGAAGGATGGGGAACAGGAAACGGTGGTATCAAAAGCTTCAAGGTAGGAGTTGGGACAGGCTGGGTTGGGTGTATAGGGAGACCCACCGAGCTAGAGCTGAGGCTCAGTGTTTTCTGGAGAGGGAGAGGGGCTGGTATATAGAGGACTTAATGGGGAGATCACTCTGTGTGTGTGTGTGTGTGTGTGTCTGTGTGTCTGTGCTTCTCTCTCTCTCTCTCTCTCTCTCTCTCTCTCACAGAGATGGAGAGAGAGACAAAGACAGAGATACACAGTTTTGTCTTTGTCCATGCCCAAGACTGAGACCAGATCTGTGTCTCCACGCTGCCCCCTGGTGGCGCCTTTCCCAGTTGGCTTGAGCCACATTCTTCAGCCCCAGCTTCTTGCAGATGGTGTTGAAGGATCCCTGGGAGGGAAGGAAGAAGACAGGAGAGTATTAAGCAGGGAAGGCAGCAGCCCAAAAGGGAAGCCAGAGAAGTTATCATTGTAACATTTGCTTTTTTAGTGTATTTGACATAGAGAGAAGCATGACTTGATCTGCTCTCACCAATCCATCAGTGGATTTTGTTTAATCAATCAACAAACATTTATCAGATGCCTACTGCCTACCAGGCACTGTGCTAGACAACTCACTACTGTTTGACTTTGAATATAGGTTACTTTGCTGAGCTTCGTTTTTCTTAGCTGTGAGTGAAGAGGTTGGACAAGAGGACCTGTGAAGCCCCCTTCCAATTTTATTTTATTTTTTATATAATTTATTTTTCATTTCCATATTGTTTATTATTGTAAGTAAATAATCATGTAAAACCCAAACTCCCAAACCGAAACCCAAATAACAAGTGAAATATTGTATGCTTTATTGTGTGAAATACTATATTCTGACTCCAACAATTCCAATTTTATTATTAGTCAACAAGCATTAATTAAGCACGTTCTATGTGTCAGACACTGGAGCACAAAAGGCAAAAATGAAAAGAGTCCCTGCACTCAAGGAACTTACAATTCACTAAGGGAAGGCCACACGTATGGTACATACATGTATACGTGTATAGGTGTCAGTAGTTTTAAGTGGCATAAATGATTTAGGGTTATATAAGAGTTAAAATTGGTTTTGGTCAAATTGAGGGTTATATAAGAGTTAAAATTGGTTGTGGTTGCCATTTATAAAATTAACTCTTAAGTCATGGGGCTATTAGTAGCTTTAGTAGCTTTATTACAGCAAGATAGAGATAGTAAAGGGGGAAATGTAGGAAGGAGGTAGAAAATATTGCCTGGCTAAATTCTCTAAGTCCCAATCTGAGTGCCTGACCATAGAGAGCATCCCACTGAAGACTGGAAAAGAGCCAAAAGGCCAGTGTCTCCAGCCAGGGTCTCCTCAACCCAAACAAGTCACCGAAGCCAAACTCCTTGAGCCACCAACGCAGAATCTCCAACACAGAATGAAATCCAATGCAGAGGCACCCAGCAGAATCCCTCTCTCAGCAAGAGCCATCAATGCAGCAGAATGAATCAGAATGCCCTCAGCTGGCTTGCTTTTATTTATTTATTCACTTATTCACTCATTTATTTATTTGTTCATTCATTCATTCATTCATTCATTCATCTATTTATTTACCTATCTATTTATTCATTCATTCACTCATTCATCCATCCATTCATTCATCCATCCATTCATTATTTATTCATTCATTTATTTATTTGTTTGTTTGTTTGTTTGTTTATTTATTTTAATCCCTTACCTTCCATCTTGGAGTCAATACTGTGTATTGGTTCCAAGGTAGAAGAGTGGTAAGGGTGGGCAATGGGGGTCAAATGACTTGCCCAGGGTCACACAGCTGGGAAGTATCTGAGGCCATATTTGAACCTAGGATTGCCCATCTCCAGGCCTGGCTCTCCATCCAATGAGCTACCCAGCTGCCCTCCTTAGCTGGCTTTTATAAGTAGTTTTCTTCACATCACTTCCTGTCTCTCTGGTTTCTACTTCCTTTCACTGTGGGCTGGTCCATCTCATCTCAGGAACCAATCATAGTTTCTTGATTTGCCTGGCACTGCCCACTGGGCAGGGCTGTGGGATCCACCTCCCATCCTCTGAGGATGTGAACTTTTATCAAAAGGATCCTCAAGTTTCTGACTAAGTTAAAAGGGTGGAGTACTTCAAGTACTTGATTGATTAAGTTAAGATAAAAAAAAATTCCCTTTCAGAGTTACTGAGCTCTAAGTCTATGATATGAAAACCTGACTGGCCTGGAGCTCTGAGTATTCTTGCAATATCAATATTGAAAGGAACAGGGATGTTTAGCCTGAAGAGAGAAGGCTCATGGCAGACAGGAAGAGGGATCCGATAGATGTTGTGCTCAGCCCCAGGAATAGTAGAAGGAAAAGACAAAAAGGGTTTTGATATCAGGCAAAACTTTCTCATAATTAGAGATATCCCAAAGGGAACAGGCTGCCCTGGGAGGTAGTAAGCTCTTCATCACTGGAGATCCTCCAGTAAAGGCTGAATGACCACTTGTCAAAAATGTTCAGAGGGGATTCTTGTTCAGATACAAGTTGGACTCAGTGACTCTGAGTGACTGAGTCCCTTCTAACTTAAAGATTCTATGAAGCTGAGAAGGGAGAGGGGTGATGAAAACCACTCCTTGCCCACAGACAGACAAGTAGTGTGTCCAACATCCAAAGAAAACAAGCAGCGGACAGATGTCCCAGGAGACAATGTCCAGAAAGAGAGAGAGCTCACAATTCAGCTCAGCCTTGGTAGGAGCAATAAATTGGGTCAACTTGTGATGTTAATACAAAGCAGCAAACTGGATGTCAATAATGGCCCCAGTCTTGGTGGGATGGACCTCATGCCTGGATTTTTTTTTTAAACCCTCACCTTCTGTCTTGGAGTCAATACTGTGTATTGGCTCCCTGGTGGAAGAGTGGTAAGGGTAGGCAATGGGGGTCAAGTGACTAACCCAGGGTCACACAGCTGGGAAGTGTCAGATTTGAACCTAGGACCACCCTTCTCTAGGCCTGGCTCTCAATCCACTGAGCCACCCAGCTGCCCCCTCATGCCTGGAATTTGACTCAGTAAGAATGTATTTTTAAAATGGAAAAATAAATAAGAGCAGAGCTAAAAAACATTGTTTATTAAGAGTTTAAATTCATGGGAAAAAATCCAAGAACATGAGGGGAGGAATAGGCTAGAGAACATCTGGACCAGGATAAAAGAAAGTAGAAATAGAAACATTATTATTGTCAGAGTGTGGTAGAGACCACCTAGACCAAAGAAGAGAGTAGGCAAACAGGCTGGGAAAGAGATCAGAACCCTGGCACAAAAGCTTTCTGTCTTGCTGATGGGGCCTTGGAATATGCTGGTGTCCATCCAGAGCAAGCACAGTCAATTGATTTATGTCTTATCTTCATCCTTCAAGAGGTGGAAACTGTGATTCAGGGCTGTGCCATTCTAATTCCAAAGGGTTACTTTGTAGAACTAGAAAAGAAATTTTTTAAAAAGTGAAGGAATTCATCCATTGGAAGGAATGAAAGGTCAAGGATCTGAGAGGAAAGAATGAAAATAAAGTGGGAAGGAAAGGGATCCAGATCCTAAACTCTACTACAAAGCTATAATGATCAAAATTATTCAGTTTTGGTTAGAAATAGAAAAGTCGATCAATGAAACATTAAATAAGCAAGATTTAGAAGTCATCAAACACAGCAATCCAGAGTTTGGTAAACCCAAAGATTCTGACTCTTGGAGGAAGGACTCTCTCTTTAACAAAAACTTCCAGGAAAATCAGAAATCAGCCTGGCAGAAATTAAGATTAGATCAGCATCTCACACCATATAGCCGTGATGGTAGGCCTATGGCACACATGCCAAAGATGGTACATTAAAGACCTCTCTGTGAGCATGTGCAGGCCCCCCTGGCTTGACTGGCTCGGAGGCTGGCCCCACCCCACCCCTAACATGGGTGATGGAGCACTTGAGCCTCCCTCCATGTCACAGGGGCAGCGTGTGGCCAGCCCAGGGCCAGTAGTCTGGTCCTGTCCCCCAAAGGCAAGGGGAGGGTATGGAGCACTGGAACCTGCCCACAGAACTCCACCCTGGCTTAGCCAACTTGCAGCTTGGTCCCCCCACCAAGGCCCCCCCCCAGAAAGCAGGGGTGGATGGGGCATGCAGTTGGGGGAGGGGCATGGCATGGATCCCTAAAAAGTTCCAAAAGGTTCGCCATCACTACCATATAGCAAAATAAGTTCCAAATGGATGATGACCTATATGTGAAAAGACATATCAAAAACATATTAAAGGAGGAGCTACTTTTCTCATCTATGATAGGTGAAGAGTTCTTGATCAAACAAAGGAGATAAAATGAACAGTTTTGATGACACGAAACGGAAGTTTTTGTATAAAGTCATAATAATGAATATAAATGTAGAAGAACAACTCATTTCCCAATAGATCTATGATCTAAGAATGTAAACAGGCCCTTTCTCTCAAAGGAAGAAAATGAAACCGATTAACCGTATGAAAAGATGCTTCAAATCACTAACAACGAGAAAATAGAAGTGAAAGCAAGTCTGAGGTTTTACTGAACGTTCATGAGATTCATGAAAATGACCAGAAAAGGAAAATGAGTGTCATTGGGGTGACTATAGGAGAGACCCACTAAAGAACTCTTGGTGGAGGGATAAAGGAGTCCAAACACTCTGGGAAGGCATTTGGAATTAGACCAAAAGCCACTGAATTCTCTCTCTCTCTCTCTCTCTCTCTCTCTCTCTCTCTCTCTCTCTCTCTCTATATATATATATATATAT
>NC_058133.1:23920648-23952962 GCF_016433145.1 Gracilinanus agilis | reverse complement strand
ATATATATATATATATATATATATATATATATATATATATATATATATTATACCCTTTTGACCCAGTGATGCCAGTGCTAAAGAGGTTGTGTGTTTTTTTTAAACCCTTGTACTTCGGTGTATTGTCTCATAGGTGGAAGATTGGTAAGGGTGGGCAATGGGGGTCAAATGACTTGCCCAGGGTCACACAGCTGGGAAGTGTCTGAGGCCGGATTTGAACCCAGGACCTCCTGTCTCTAGGCCTGACTCTCCATCCACTAAGCTACTCAGCTGCTCCCTGTTTTTGTTTTTTTTTTAAGGTGAGGGACCATGCAAACAAAACTACTTCTAGCACTACTTTTATTGAAGCAAAGGATTGAAACTAAGAGAACGCCCACCGATCAAAGAATGATGGAATGAATGACAGAACATGAATATAACAGAAGATTATTGAACCACCGGAAATTATAAAAGGGATAAATTCACAGCAGAGTACCTCAGAGTACTTCACTCTTCCACATCAAGGATGACTTCATCTTTTCCTTGGGGTTTTCAAGGGGCCCCCAGAGTGTCAGGATCTCTCTTCCTTAAAAACTTCAGCTTGAGGGGGCAGCTGGGTAGCTCAGTGGATGAGAGTCAGGCCTAGAGATGGGAGGTCCTGGGTTCAAATCTGGCCTCAGACACTTCCCAGCTGTGTGATCCTGGGCAAGTCACTTGACCCCCATTGCCTACCCTTACTGCTCTTCTGCCTTAGAACCAATACACAGTATTGACTCCAAGATGGAAGGTGAGGGTTTAAAAAAAACCAACAAAAAACAACTTCAGCTTGAGCCCTGATTCTAGTGTGATTCCAAAATAAATCAGCAGACATTTATTAAGCACCTACTAGATGCTAGCCACTGTGTTCGGTGCTTTACAAATACTATCTCATCATAGGAAGATTATTGGATGTTGTCTCCACCCCCCATTAGACAAGCTCCTTGGGGGCCCTTAAGGGCTAGCTTCTTTTTTATTACTTGTTTCCCCGGCACTTAGCCCAGTGTCTGGCATACAGTAGACACTTAATAAATGTTGATCAGATTGGACTGAATAACAGATTTATAAGATTTAGAGTTTGAAGAGACCTCGGAGGTCATCTGGCCCAGAAGTGTCATACCAGCAGCCCCCAGACTTCAAGCTACCAGAACCAGATTCATATGTAATCGGGCAATATAGAACCTGCAAACAAAACCACAAGACCGGCCACATTTACTTGTGGTTTCATAAGTCAACTTGCAGCCAGACGGACCTGTTTCCACTTGCCACTGATCTAGTCCAACCCCTTCAGTTCACACCAAATGCGATAATTGGTCTAAACGGTTTTGCAGACTTGACGTAAATTTTGTGATGATGGCCCTGATGATGGTGAGGATGAAGCCCAGACTGGGGTTGTGTCTTAGTCAGCGAGTGTCAGCAGAACACCGTGGCTCCCCCAAAGGACAGGTTCGAAGGAGAAACAGTATTAAACCAGCCCTGCTGACTTAAAATCACCCCACTGCCCATCCTCACCTCCCAGCTGGAGCTGTCCAAATGTGGAACACTGGGGCAAAAGGGGCTATGTACAATTCAGTGACTTGGGAGGTCCTTCCTTCTCTCTCTCTCTCTCTCTCTCTCTCTCTATCTATCTATCTCTCTCTCTATCTCTCTCTCTCTATCTCTCATCTCTCCCTCCCCCCTCTCTCTTCATATCTCTCTTTTCATATCTCTATCTCTTATATCTCTCTGTCTCTCTTATCTCTCTCTATCTCTCATCTCTCTTGCATCTCTCTCATCTCTCCCTCCTTCTCCCTCCTTCTCCCTCTCTCTGTCTCTCTTATCTCTCTTTTATCTCTCTCTCCCTCTCTCCACCCCCCTCTCTGTCTCTGTCCATCTGGTCTCTCTCGTGCTGGACAACCACTGGTCAGGAACATTAGAGGATGAATCTCTGTCGGGGCGTAGCTTGGACCAGCTGACTCCTGAAGTATCCTGTAGGTAGGTCTGAGGTTCTGAGCTTCTCCAAGCCCCGATTCTCCCTTGATCCACTGGATAAATGGAAGCATGTATGGCGTCTAGACGGCCCTCGAGACCCTTGAGAGCACAAGAAGAGCATTCCGGGCTCTTAGGGGGAGGACAAACTCTGGCTACTTCCTAATCATGTTTGGGGCAGAGCCTGGGGGAGGCTCAGAGCCACGGCGACCTCCCCCACCCCAACCTTGACTCCTTTGTTATTGAAGGGCCAAGAGTTCCTGAATTCTAGAATCTGAGAGCTAGAAGGGCCCTTCAGGGTCATCTAAGGTAAGCAACACCCTAACGAGCATCCTCTCTGTTGGAGCAACCAAATCCTAAGCATTTATCAAGTGTCTCGTCTGTCCTGGCAATTTAATAACTTTCCTGAGCATTATATAGCTGATTCAAGGTTTGTAAGGGGCTTTACAAGTTATCTCATTGGACATTCTGGGAGGCAGGTGCTATTATTAGCCCCATTTTACAGAGGAGAAAACCGAGGCAAACAAAGGTTAAGTGACTTGCCTCAGGGCTTTCTGCCTCCAAAATCCAGGGCTCTATCCATCTTGCCAGTCCAGCCCTGCCTTCAGTGATCTGCTTGAACATTTTCAGTGATGAGGAACTCACTACCTTTCAGGGTAGCCTTCAACACTTTTTTTCTTTTAAGTCCTCACCTTCCATCTTAGAATCCATACTATGTAGTAGTTCCAAGGTAGAAGAGTGGTAAGGGCTAGGCAACGAGAGTGACATGACTGCTCAGGGTCATACAGCTAGGAAGTATCCAAGGTCAGATTTGAACCCAGAACTTCCTATCTTTAGGCCTGGCTCTCTATCCACTAAGCCACCTAGTTGCCCTGCCTTCAATGCTTTTTTTTTCAAACACTTACCTTCTGTCTTAGAATCAATACTATTATATTGGTTCTAAGGCAGAAGAGTGGTAAGGGCTAGGCAATGGGGGTTAAGTGACTTGCCCAGGGTCATACAGCTAGGAAACATCTGAGGCCAGATTTGAACCCAGGACCTTCATTACTTTTTAAAAGTTTTTCATGTAGGCTGTCAGACATTTGCTTTTCTGCAGCTTCTCTCCTTCCTCCCCCCACCTCATTTAAGCAGATCAAATCTAACCCCCAAAGCCCTTTACATACCTTTTGGGGCTTTCTCAACATATTGATGTTTGGTCATGCTGACTAATTTTCCCTCTCAAACAAACAACACATGATGTAAGAAACAGAAAACACCAATAACAATATTTTAAAATATCACTGCTTGGCTTCGTGAAGAATCCGCTAAGTCCAACTCTCTCATTTTATAGATCAGAAAACTTCGGTCCAGGGAGTTTGAGTTAGTTGCCCCAAATCATACCAGTAGTGACAGAGTAGGATTCGAACCCAGGTCCTCTGACTTCAAAGCCAAGATTCTTTCCCCTATTTCTTGTCCTCTTTTCTCTCCCTTTTTCCTGCTAGACTGTAAGCCACGAGGAGAGGGACTATGTTTTAGAGGTTTTTGAGTCTTTCTCAATCCCCTAAGCAGTGAGCTCTGTATTCAGCAGGTGCTTAATAAATGCTTGTGGGATTTAATACTATGGAAGGCAGCATGATGCCTTAGAAGAGCCCCTGATTTTGGAGTCCAGAGTTTGACTCCTGGTCCTGTTCTTTGCTACCTGAGTGACCTCAGCCAAGTTGTCTCTTCTCTGTGAGCCTTAGTTTTCCCATCTGTAAAATAAACGAGCTGGACGAGGTGGCCTCTGGGGTCCTTCGCAGGCCCATCTGGAACGGTGATGAAAGGAGGAAAGTTGGGGGCGTAAGAACAAGGACCTGGGTTTGAATCCTGCCTCCCTCGTTTGCTAGGCCCGGATAAGTCGCTTCTCTGAGCGCGGTGGATGCCTCCTGTAAGAAAGTGGGGTCATGCCGTGTGCTCTGCCCCCTCCTGGGGCTGATGGAGCTTTAGATCCAATGGGATGCTGGTCTTTGAAGTTTGGGGCGATGGACACCAGAGGGTGCTGCTGTCACCCAGCCCTAAGCCCTCGGGCTTCAAGGACGCTCAAGAGAGGGATGACGGGGGCGAGCCCAGCCTGCTCTGTCCTCCCTCCCTGCTCTGCCTGCTTCCTCTCTGGCTCCCTCTTTCCACTCTCCCTTCCTGTGTTCATGCAAAAGCTGGAAGGAACCTCAAAGAGGACTCCCGCCTCCCTCTAGCCTCTCCTTTGCCCTAGAGGTCTGGGGCAGGGGGGGCAGCTGGAGACAGAGCAATGATCAGCCTAGGCCAGAGGCAGAGGATACTGAGGCAAGTTATTTGATTTAGCTCCCTAGAGGCAGCTAGGAGGTGCCACAGTGCCCAAAGCGCTGGGCCTGGAGTCAGGAAGACCCGAGTTCAAATCCAGCCTCGGGCACTTCCTATCTGGAGGACTCTGGGCAAATTGCTTCCCCACTGCCTACCTCGGTTTCCTCATCTGTAAAACAGAGATTATTATAACACTGAGCCCTCCCGGGGTGATTGCAATGATCCAGTGAGATCCTATTTCTAAGGCTATTGATGCTGGCTAGTATTCACTCAACAAACATTTATTCATGTAGGGTTAAAAGACAGGAGAGAGAAGGAGTCCCTGAGCATTCCCTTCATCGATACTAATAGATCCATCTCTAGTTGTGGCCACGCACTCTCCTGACATCCTAGACGGATCTAGAGCCTCACTCTCTAGACACATTGTGTATCTACTATGTATACGCCGGAGCCGATAGCATGTTATTGTTTAGGCATCGTCGTGTAATCGCAGGGAAGTCTAATGATACTATTCCAGCCCTAATACTCCTACGGATACTCCGGATGCTACTATGTAGCAGAGCATGTAACATTGTGGCAGCATCGTGTGCCAGAGCGCGGATGTCGTGCCGGGGCTGCGGGGTAGCCACCTCTGGCTGTGAGAGCTCTGTGCAGCCAGCTCCAGGGCAGCCTCACCCACTCATACAGGAGGAAATGGAAAGTCATTCTGAGCTGAGCCAGCACCAACCTCTGAAGGATCTGAGGGCAGACCCGGGACGCTGGGGGGATGCCCTGAGGCTGGGCTTTGGAGGGAGCCCCCCCCCACTGGCCAGGCAGGACCCTCTTCCAAAGACTGGAGACAGGACGTCCTGCATGAGGAAAAGCCAGTTGTAGAGTGAGTGTGTGCAGAAGAAAAAGTCTGCAAGAGTCTGAGACTGGCTAGAGGAGACCTCTGAGGCCATCTAGGGCAAATTCTTCATTTTACAGATAAGGAAACTGAGGCTCAGAGGTAGGGAGTGGCTGGTCCAAGATCACTGTCAAACTGGGATTTGAACCCGGGACCTCCAGTTCCACTGTACCACAATTCCAGTGACTTGCCCAATGTCACACAAGGCCTTCGGTGCCAAGGTGAGGATTTTATATTTGATGCCAGAGGGAGTGAAATGCTCTGGCCTGTGCTTTAGGAAAATCCCGTCCACAAGGGACTGAGGATGGACTAGAGTGGGGAAGAGTCCAGAGGGGAGATGACCTGGGCCTGTACCCCTCTGGGTCTTATCTCTAAGATGGAGGGGGGGGGTAGGATGAGATCATCGATGAGTGCCCTCTGACCCCAATCCCTCCCCCTCTCAAAAATTGGAGTAATTTTACAGGATGGGGTAGAACTTGCCCAAGGGCACACAGGTACCAAGGAGCAGAACCAAGACTTGAACCCGCCTCTTCTGATTCCAAATACAGTCGTTCCCACTTTGTGACAGGTTTCTCGCTAAGCCTTTTTCGGGGGGCCGGGCCTGCATGACTCCATGGGCTGAGCTTCCTTTCCCAGCAGTGGGATGAGGAGGGGAGAAGCTGTCGACGACGTTTCCCTCATGGGAAAACAAAAAAAAAATCCCTCCTCGGTGGGGAGCCCCTCGTGTGAGCTTTTGGGGTTATTATTCCGATTCGATTCCTCATTAAGCATCTGTCCTGAGCAGGTCCTTCACCAGGCGGGTGCAGACATGATGCAGAGGAGCCCTCACAGAGCTTACGCTCTAACAGCGGGGGATGAGCACGCGCTCACCTGTCAGCACAGCACATGGTCGGGTGTGACGGGCAGAGAGCAGGACCACGTTTCTAAGAGATTGAAGGAGGGAGAGAAGACGAGAAGGGGAAATGCTGCCTCTGTCCATTTGCAGAGGTGGGGCCTGTGGGTGCAGAGCGTGGCATACACTGTCAAATACGGCTGATGGATGGGTTGTTTTGTTACTCGGCCTTTCTTTTTCTCCTTTTTCATTCTGTTTTATATGGGATATCTGGGATATATTCTATTTTCTAGGACTCTGGCAAGGAGAGGGAGCAGACATAGTTTGGAAATGAAAGTGATGTGAAAACAGAAGCTACCCATAAACGTTTTTAAATGTGTCCCATGACATATTGAAGAAAATGTTTGCGTGATTGGTCCTGGCATTCAATGCCCTTATCCTATTCCTAGCCTCGTCAGACCCACCTAGCCTTGCCTCCTATCCTTCGTCCTCACTGTTCTGTACTCACACCGAGGAGTCAGGGAGACCTGAGTTCAAATCTGGCCTTGGACCCTTACTAGCTGTGAGACCCAGCGACTCCGATGACTGTTTCCTCAACTGCCAAATGCATGAGGCTCAAATACAAGATTTGTCTTTTAAGCCCTCATCTTCCACCTTAGAATCACGACTGTGTGTTGGCTCCAAGGCAGAAGAGCAGGAAGGGCTGGGAAGTTGGAGTCAAGTGACTTGCTCAGGGTCACCCAGCTAGGCAGTGTCTGAGGCTGGATTTGAACCCAGGACCTGGGTTCCTGGCTCTGGACCTGGCTCTCCATCCACTGAGCTACCCAGCTGCCTCTCTACACTATTGACTCCAAGACAGAAGATGAGGGTTTTTTTAAACATAACTTACCCAGGATGAGCCAGAGGTAGGCCTCGAACTCGGGTCTCCCTGCTCTGGGGTCGCCTCTCTCCCCACTGCTCCCTCACAAGCACAAGCACGGAATGAAAAGTCTTCCATGAAGGAATTCTGGACGGATCTGATTTGGAGGGGAAGGAGGGAACGCTCCGCTGCGGGAGGTGGAACAGAGGGGCTTCTGGGAGGGACGGCTCACGAGCCCAGCCTCGATGGAAAGCCAGAACTCTGAGAGATGAAGGGAGGGGTGAAAGGAGGCCCCCAGGGGCTGGTCCCCAACACTGGCTGCTCCATCTCTCGCCCCTGGGGGTCTTCCTTCAGCTGGGGTGAAGGGAGTGCCCTGAACCTTCAAGAGTCGGCCGGAGCCACGTTATAAAGGGTGTCCATGGCGTCCTGCCGCCCGTAGGGAGCCACGGAATGCTTTTGAGCAGAGGAGGCGAGAGGCTGCCCTCGTGCCTTGGGAGACTCAGTCAGGAGGTTTTGTAGAGGCTCTATTGGAAAGGAGGCAGATCACAAGCCAGGGGTCTCCTCGGAAGGCTGTTCCTCCACCAGGGGAGGCAGGGGGCGACGGGAGACCCGGGGGCCGATTGGAGGGAGGCACTGTGGGGAGGTCGGAGCTGGGCTCTGGGGCCCGGCCGGGAGGACGCAGGAGAGTCAAGGTCACCGGCCGGGGCTCGGGGGTGGGAGATGGACGGGCTTCGGGCACCTGGGATGATGTCAGCGTTCTGGCACCGGCCCCAGCCCGGGGAGCCGCCCCCTGGGTGCCCGCCCTCCCGGCCTCCCTCCTCCCTGTGTGACCCGCATCACACACGGCCGGCTCAGCCCAGAGGGAAGGGGAGAGCCGGGCGGGAGGGAGGCCGGCCGGACACCTCCAATGGAGCGTGGAGCTTCGGGGCCCGTCGCAAACCAGCCAGCGCAGCCCCCGGCCGGCCGCGTGGCGGGCCCCGCCGAGCATCCTGCCCGGTGACCGGCCGCCCCTGGGCCGGCCTGGGGGGAGCCTCGACCGCCCCCATCTCTGAGCCCCCCCGGGAGAGCTTCCCCCGCCTGCAGGGGCCAGCCGGGCCATGGCCGAAGACAAGACTTTCCGCTACGGGTTCATCATGCTGGGCTTGTTCCTGCTCGCCGTCGGCATGTTCATCATGACGGCCGACCGGCCGCAGGTCTACGTCACCTTCTGCGTCATCGGCGCCATCATGCTGGTCTCGGGGGTCGTCTGGAGCATGTGCCAGTGTTACCCCAAGGTAGGCGCCGGCCGGGCTCTGCGCTCGTGGGGGGCTGCGCCGAGTGTCGGGAGAGATGGTCGAGGCCACGGTGCCCGTGTGTGTGCCCACGTGTGTGTCTGTGCCCGTGTGTCTGTGCCCGTGTGTCTGTGCCCACGTGTGTGTCTGTGCCCGTGTGTCTGTGCCCACGTATGTCTGTGCCCACAAGTGTGCCTTGCCCACACGTGTGTCTGTGCCCACAAGTGTGTCTGTGCCCACACGTGTGTCTGTGCCCACAAGTGTGTCTGTGCCCACACGTGTGTCTGTGTCCGCATGTGTGCCCACGTGTGTGTCTGTGCCCATGTGTGCCCACATGTGTATGTATGTGCCCATCTGTGTCTGTGCCCACATGTGTGTGTGCCCTGTGCACCCTTCTTGGGGGCTCTGCCTGTGTATGTGTGTCTGTTTCTTTTTGAATGTGTGTCTCATACGTGTGTGTGCCTGTGGTCGGTCAATCAATATTTATTAAATGCCCAGAACGTGCCGGGCTCCGTGCTGAGAACTGGGGAAAGACGGACCACAGAAGGGCCCGGACAAGCCGGCTCGCCCTCCCCTGGGGGTCTGTCCAGCAGCACGAGCCAAAGGCTACGCAAGCCTGGGCCGGCTTCTTCTTCCTCGTCAGCCTCAGTTTCCCTGTTTGTAGAACGGGCCCAGAGGGGCTCCTAGCCTGGAATCCAAAGCCCCCCCCTCCTGGTGTCCATGACAGACCCGGGCTCTGTGCTTTGTGGGGAGAGTCCCCGACCTCCCCCTTCTCAGGGGGGCCGGCAGGCCACAGGCCGGATTCTGAGAGTCGGCCGGCTTTCCCAGCCTGACCACCCGGTGCGTCCAGGACACAAGAAAAGATCCAGAACTGGAGCAGCCGCCCTCCGCGGCCCCTTCTGGACGGCAGCCCACCTTCTAAGACCCCTTTTCTGACACCCCCCGTTCTAAGCCCCCTCCCGGCCCCGGCGCCCCCTGTTCTAAGGTCCTTCTGAGCTCCCCCACCCTCCGGGCTCTCCCCGGAGCCCCTCACACGGCGGGTCCTTCCATCGCTGGCCGATTCTGGGGCTTTCTCTAGCCGGGGGCTCGCCGCCTCCTCGGGGCCCTGGTCAGGAGCCCGCAGAAGCAGCCAGAGGCCCCCCGAAGCTCAGGCAGGAGCCCTCGGCTGCCCCGCGCTGCCCCTCCTCCCTCCAGAGAGCCTGAAGGACCAAGTGTGGACCAGGGTCAGTCCTGGCCGGTTTGGAGCCACTTGTCTGCTTATTTACAGTCATTCCCTTTTGTCCCAGGAAGCAGAGCCGGGGGGGGGGGGGTCACGCTGAGGGAGGGAACGAGATCATGGGGAAAGCACGGCCTGCCCAGCCACCCGGACAGCGGGGGGCACTCCTGGGTTCCCACAATCCCTTTGCTGGCCGCTTCAGGAAAAGGGCACGGGAGCTCTGTCGAGCAATCTGTGCATTTATGAAGCGCCTACTATGTGCCAAGAACTGGTCAAAGGGCTGTAGAGTATGTGTGGTTAGGGGGATGGGGAAGAAGAGCAAATGAATCAAGGCAGACTTCCTGGAGGAAGTGAAGATTGAGCAGGTTTTCAGACGGGAGCAGGGAGGGCCTCTCAGGGGTGTGTGTGCAGGGTGGCGAGGGAGGGAAGGGGGCGATAGGCACTTAGCTCTAGTCCCTTTGTGGTGCCAGGGACGGACCTGGCACTTCTTCCCTTGGAGGCCCCAGGCTATTGGTCGTTCCCCTTATGGCCTCCGTTTCTCCTCTCAAATAAGGGGGGATGTGGAGGCGGATACTCGTTTACAGAATGCCGCTCTGGGCTGTTGTTATCATTCGGTCATTTTGACCGTATCCGACTCTTGGGAGGGTCCCTTCTCTCCTCTCAGATCCCCTCCGTGAGGCCAAGTCCTAGGGATTTGCTTGATCATGTTGGGTCTTACATAGAGCTTGTGGTCCTCTAAGACCCCCAGAACCTTTTTAGATGAGCCGCTGTCTGAGCCAAACCTCCTTCTCCTCCTCCATCATCACGTCCCCGGGACGTTGGCTTTTTGGACCCGAGGAGAAGAGTTTGCATTTGTCCCTGAAATGGGTCATCGTATTAGACGAAGCTCACGGCTCTGGTTCTGGGCCTGCCCTCCGTCGTGCGTGAGGGCGACGGTAAACCTTAGGCGTGAAAGAAGGGAGAGGGACGGAGACAGGGAAGTCCATTAGCCTGAAACGTGGCGGGACGTTATAGAAAGAGAATCAAACGTGGAGCCGGCCTCGGAGTCGGCAGATGCCCAGGTTCTTAGCCCGACTCTGGGACTCGCCAGCTGCATGAGCCCGGCCTCTCATGGCGGGCCTCGTTGGCTCAGTGACAGGATGGAGATCTCGGATCACAGGCTCGCCAAAGTCTCGGAGGATCTCGAGGTAAACCTTAAAGCCTTCTAGACGTGGCACTCGGCTCTGAGAGGGCCTCCGACCCAGGCTGGCGCCCTGAACGCAGATGCTGCTGGGTTGTCCATTCTCTCATTCTTCTCTGATTAAGCCCCTTCTCTGGAGAGAAAGAAAAGAAAACCATTCCCTGCCCTCCAGGATCTTCCATTCCACTGGCTGGGAAATAACCTATACCTGGATAAGTCCATAGGTACAGAGTCAATCCAAAGGAACATGGTGGCGAGAATAGATCAGGGAAGGCTTCCTGTAGGAGATGGCCCTTGGCCTGACATTTGAAGGGAACAGGAGACTCTAAAGAGTGGGGATGAGAAAGGAGGGTATTCCAGGCACGAGAGGCAGCCCATGCAAAGGTCCTCCCGATAGAAGATTCCACTGTGAGTAAAAAAAGCTCTTTCTCACTACTGAGCATCCTCAGGGAAACCCAGCAATTTTGGAATCATAATGAACCCCTTGGGGGCAGCCAGGCCTGAGTTCAAATCTAGTCTCAGGCAAAATCTGTGTGACCTTGGGCAAGTCACTTAACTTTGTTTGCCTCAGTTTCCTCATCTGTCAAATGAGTTGGAGAAGGAAGTGGCCAACCACTCCAGTATCTTAGCCGTGTGACCCTGAGCAAGTCACTTCACCCTGTTTGCCTCAGTTTCCTCATCTATAAAATGAGTTGAAGAAAGTGGCAAACCATGGGCATTGCCATGGGGGGGGGGGTAGGTGGAGACCTGTGATTTCTACTGGTTCTCAGACAAACAAGGAGCCTCGGTTGCTATCACAACAAGCATTCAGACTTGCATGGAATCTGGAAAGGTTTACAAAACACTTTCTTCACAAGGACTCCAGGAGCAAAACAACTTGGGATTTTAGTCCTCCTTGGGCAGAGGGGGAAGCTGAGGCACTGCCAGAGCGAGAGCCCCTTTACTCCCCAGGCCAGTGCCCTTCCTGCCTTTCCCCTGAAGGCCCTCTGAGGGGGTGTGGAGGAACGGGGGGCAGTGGGAAGGGCAGCGGGGAATAGCCAGCCAGGCCATCTGTCTGTCCAGCTTCAGGAGAGCCCTGTTTTTGCTCCCCAGATTGCCTTCGTGCCGGCGGACACAGATTTCGAGAGCTTCCTGTCCCCGAAGGCTCGGGGCCCTACGGAGAACGGCATTCCTGAGAAGAAGGGGTAGGTGCCAGGGCCCGGGGCCTCCACTCACCAGCTTCCAATATGTTGTTAATGAGCGCCGAGCTGCACTCAGCCCTGCCTCCAAGTCAAGGTCAAGGGGAGAAACCCTTGGCAAGGGCTGAATGAGAAATATGTCACTAGGAAGGCCAAAAAAAAGAGGAGGAGGCTGTGTGTTTGAATCAGAGGATCCGATCCAGAAGGGGCCTCCGAGGCCGCCTAGGCCAAACGATTCATTTTAGAGACGAGGAAGCCAGCAAAGATGCAGCGATTATTCGCCCAGGGCCACCCAGGGCGTGAAGGGCAGGCCCAGAACTTGAACCTGGATCCCCAGACCCCTGCCTCAATAGTCTTTCTGCTGCTCTACCAAATGAAAGCTTTTTTGATCCTTCCTGGGATCATCAACAGTGACCAGTCAGAGAGAATTTATTAACTGCATGAGATTCAGAGAAGGGCAAAAGAGAGTCCCCGACGTCAAGGAGCTCCCATTCTAGAAACAGGCACAAGCTATGGACGAATGAGCCCCAGACAAGATTGACTGGAGATGATCGAGAGAGGGAGGACACTGGCCTTTAGGGCGACTGGCAAAGTTCCCCCAGAAGGGGAGATTTTAGTGGAGCCTTAAGGGAAGTCGGGGAAGCCAGGAAGCAGAGATGAGGAGGGAGAGCATTCCAGGCAGGGGGCACAGTCAGTGAAAATACCTGGAGCTGGGAGACGGGATGTCTTGTTCAAGGAACAGCGAGGAGGCCAGACATGTAAGACACACAGTCCAGGGAGGCCCACCTTCTGTCCCTGTAGACAGCCACGTACACTTGTAAAGCCAGACCTCTTACCCCCAATATTTGTACATCGAGATAGAAAAAACACAACTATTCATAAGAGGTTAGAGTTAGAAGGGACTTTGGAACAAGAAATATCAGAGCTGGAAAGGGCCTTAGAATAGACAATGCTAGAGTGAGAAGGGAACTTAGAACCTAGTGTCCCAACATGAAGAGACCTTAGAACAGAGACTGTCGAAATTAGAGACACCTTAGAACAAAGGGTGCCAGAGTTGGAGACACCTTAGAACAAAGGGTGTCAGAGTTGGAGACGCCTTAGAACATAGACTGTCGAAATTAGAGACACCTTAGAACATAGGACTCCAGAATTAGAGATACCTTAGAACAAAGGGTGCCAGAATTAGAGACACCTTAGAACATAGGACTCCAGAGTTGGAGACGCCTTAGAACATAGAATGACAGAGTTGAAGGGGACCTTAAAACTTAGAATATTAGAGCTGGAGAAGACCTTGGAACACAGAATTTCAGAACATGAAAAACTTTATATTAGACGTGCACACATTTGAATCTAACATGTTATAATTTGAACATAGATTATCCCAGTTGGCAGGAACCTTAAAACAATGAGTGATGCTCCATGGAAGATTAGAGATGGGAGAGGCCCTTGCGTCTGCCCCTCCCATTCTGCATATGGCCCACCAGGACAGTCAGTTGGACGAGTACAGTAGGTGAACGATGGAGAAAACCAAAGGGTTTGAATGGGAGAGCAGGGTTTGAACTGAGGTCCAAGGCACATGTACTTTCTCCTACAAAAGGTTCCCCTTGCGGCAACCTGGGCCTTTGCTCGCTTTGGCCACTTAGGTGGACTATCCAGGCAGGAAGGAAAAGAGGCGATTAGGAAGTGCAGATGAGGCCGCCTGGGAGAGATGGACGGTGAATGCCGCCCTGCTTATGGGAGGCAGTAGGAGGTGCGATGGATAGAACGCTGGGCCTGGAATCAGGAAGACTTAAAGTTTAATCTAGTCACGGACACTACTAGATGTATGACTTTGGACAAATCATTTAACCTCTCTTTGCCTCAGTTTCCTTATCTGTAAAATGGAGATAATAATAGCACCTGCCTCACAGGGTTGTCTTGAGGAACAGATAAGATAATAATTGTAAAACCCTTGATAGAGTGCCTGGCACAGGGTAGGTACTATATAAATGTTACCTTTTATTATTATTACTAGCTGGGTGACTTTGGGCCAATCACTTAACCTCCATCTGCCTTAGTTCCCCCAATGTAAAATGGGGCTACTCAAAACTCCTACCTCATAAGACTGCTTTGAGAGTCAAATGAGAAGTTTGTGAAGCAATTAACAGTGCCTGGCCCGAGGAAGGCTCCGGGTAATCTAGGTTCGTTCCCTTCCTTCTCCTCATACCGCCCCTGTCATCCCTGAGAGACAAGAACAAGCCTTCCCGGGTCTCCTATCCCGTGGAGGCACCCACCTCCTGTGGGGAGCCGCCATTTACTCAGTTTTGGGCCAACGAGGCCAAGCAATCCCACGGGTCCTCTTGAGCTCATGGGTGGCCAAGGATGCCGGTCACGGGCTCCAGGGCCTGGGGGTACCCTCTGTTCTCTTGGGCCTCCTACCACTGCCAGGTATGGAAGGGGAGCCTCTAGTTTGGCGAAGTGAGGAAACAGAGACCTGAAATGGGGGAGCCACTTGCGTAACAAAAACGTGAGTCGAGATCTAATTTCTGGGTTCACATCCAATGTTCTTCCAGCCAGAGAGCCTTGGCCAGACTCATCCGGCTGGTAAGTGTTGGCAAGGAGGGTCCAGATGGGGCCTCTTGAATCCAGGTCTACGACCGTTACCTTCTCTCTTAGAATCAATATTTAGCATCGCTCCCAAGGCAGAAGAGTGGTAAAGACTAGGCAAACGGGGTTAAATGACTTACCCAGAATCACATAGCTAGGAAGTATCTGAGGTTACATTTGAACCCAGAACCTGGCTTTTTGTCCACTGAGCCACCTGACTACCCTTCAGGTCCACCACTCTTCACGTGCACATAGATTTAGCATTCATTCTGTTTATGCCCTAAGACAGAAAGATGAGCCAGACACAGCCCCGGCCCCCCAGAAGGCAAGAGGCAAAGGGATGCGAGGGGTCGGAGAGCTCTAATAAAGGCAGGACGTGCCAAGGGGCCTGAGGGACAACAGAAGCTCTAGAAGAGTCCAAATATGGGTGACCCCACGGCCAGGGGGAAGGAGGGGCAGACAGAAGGCACGGCACAGAAGAGGGAGAACAGGAGGCCCGAAGCAGCATCCCAAGCCACACCATTCACAACACAGCCATCTCCCGCCTGCGCCTCCTCTCTCCAAGGGAGCTGGTGTGATAATGTAGGGGGAAACCCCCATTAGATTGGAAATCAGAAAATCTGAGTTCAAGATTTGGCTCTGGGGGGGCAGCTGGGTGGCTCAGTGAATAGAGAGCCAGGCCTGGAGATGGGAGGTCCTGGGTTCAAATCTACCCTTAGACATTTCCTAGCTGTGTGACCCTGAGCAAGTCACTTAACTCCAATTGCCTAGCCCTTATTGCTCTTCTGCCTTGGAACTGAGACTTGATCTTCATTCTAAGATGGAAGATAGAAGTTAAAAAAAAAAAAAAAGACTTTGCTCTGATTCTTACTGGCGTCCAATTAGAATAGAGAACATTTACTCCATAGAAGAAACCAGGGCTACCGGGAAGGATGAAATCACTTCGATCAGCTACTTGTCAAGCATTTATTAACTGCCTACTGCGTCCCTGCCAGATGCTGGGGCTACAAAGTCTGTACAAAGAATAAAGCACGCCTGGACCTCAGTTTCTTCAGCTGTCATTATCCCTGCCTCCCTCGTGGGGGTCACAAAGTAATGAGTGCGGAGCGCCCTTTCCCCCAGACGCCCTGCCCGCCCCAGTTCAGCCCTTCCTCTTCTCTCCCACAGCTCCCAACCTCCTTACTCCCGATTGGAAGAAGAAGAGGCCCCAATGCAGAGCCCACCTGACTATCACCACATCCAGATGAAGGTCTTTGGGTGTGGGGAGGACCAGGGGGTCCTGTCCGCCCCGAGTCTGCCCCCGTCTGAGCCCCAAGCTGGGGGAGCAGAAGGAGGAGAGGGAAGGGCCACCTACTCAGAGCCCTTCATAGAGACGACTGTCGTCGTGCACAGGGGCCTGGACAGCACGGAGGCCGAGAGACCCCCGAGTCTGCCTGAAGCCGGGTGAGTAAGGCACAGGGGGTGGGAGGAGGCTGAAGGAGGAATGAGATGTGGCAGCTGGAGGGAAGTCTGGGGAGCTTTGGATGGTGGAGCCGGCCAATGGGAGGTTAATTGTGAAAGATTCTTTGACCTAAGAGGTAGCTGGGTAGCTCAGTGGATGGAGAGCCAGGCCCAGAGATGGGAAGTGTCTGACCTCAGACACTTCCCAGCTGTGTGACCCTGGGCAAGTCACTTCACCCCCATGGCCTAGCCCTGACCACTCTTCTGCCTTGAACCAATGCACAGTATTGCGTCTAAGATGGAAGGTAGGATTCTAAGATTCTTTGACCTACTTCTGGTCACTCAGAGCAGCTGAAGGAAGTGGGAGGTGGTTAGCCTAGAAAAAAGAAAGCTCAGGAAGGACACACACACTAGCCAGTTTCAGTACCTGAAGGACTGACCCATGGAGGAGGGATCAGGCTTATTCTGCCTGGTATCAGAAGGCAGAACCAGGAGCAACGGAGGTCTGGGGGTGAAGAGTTGTAAAGACACAGATTTCGACTTGGTGCAAGGGTTAGGGTTCTCCCAAAGTTGAACTGGCTGGCTCTGGAGGGCTTCCAGAAAAGGCTGAGAACCACTTGGTAAGTTTGTTGGGGGATGGGTTGGCCCATTGACCATTGACATTGTATAGCGGGGACTCTTGGGGGATGGATTGGCCCATTGACCATTGAGGCATCCAGCTCTGGGATTCCATGTAAGATACTGATACCAACTAGTATGAAAATCAGCTTCCTACTTTGTGGCCAACTCTGGGCCACCCTGTGGGAGAAATGAGGGAAAAGGACGCAGTTCTTGCCCTCCCAGAGTTGACAATTTAGTTGGGGAAACAACAATAACAGACCCCAAGGATCCTGGAGATGGAAGAGGACTTTGGCACTTCAGATAGGAAATGATTAGTACATATGGGACTTCCTTCCCCCTTTCCTGGGGAAACTGAGGCACCGAGGCAGAGAAGCATCATGGAACTTCTAAGGTTCTGTGAGAACTTCCCAAAAGAATCATGAAGGATCGAGATGTCACCTCCAACAAGAATGGAAGGCAAGAGGGACTGTTTAGGGGTTTGCAGAGTGTGGGTTCCAGGTCTGTGTTTCTGCTGGTGGCTGTGGGCACGATGAGCTGGGTCTTCTCCTGCTTGTAGGCTGGAGGATCAACCCTCTGGCCTCCAGCATCTTCAAGAGGATGCAGCGATGGGGGTCCTTCAAGATTAACAATGGGGAGGGCAGCTGGGTAGCTCAGTGGAGTGAGAGTCAGGCCTAGAGACGGGAGGTCCTAGGTTCAAACCTGGCCTCAGCCACTTCCCAGCTGTGTGACCCTGGGCAAGTCACTTGACCCCCATTGCCCACCCTTACCAATCTTCCACCTATGAGCCAATACACCGAAGTACAAGGGTTTAAAAAAAAAAGATTAACAATGGGGAAAAGAATACTAACGAGGAGGAGGGAGTGTCTTGACGTAGGTCAGAGGTTCCATAGTGGGGGAATGTGACACAGAAGAAGGAGGGGGAGCAAGAGAAAAGGGGGTGCTGGCAAATAACCGAGGTTACAGGGTCAAAGAAGGTGATAGAGAAGAAGGAGGAGGAGAGGAGAGCCCTCGAGACCCAACGCTCCTCTCTTGGAGTGGGAACTTGGAACCTCCTGCTAGGATTCCCTGCTGACCCCCGAGAAGCTGGGCTCTGGCTCTATGCAGGTCAGGCAAAGGCAAGAACAAGTCTCTGTGCTTGGGCTGCTTATGTTCTACCAGGAAACCACATGCCCACATCTACGCAGATTCCAAATGCAGACCAGGTTAAACATTACCCACATAGACAAGGTCATGGCAGGGGGCAAGGGCACTCGCTAGCTCCTGGCTAGAGTGGCCTCATCTAGGAAGGGGCACTCGAGCTGAGCTTTGGAAGAAGTCAGAGTCCAAGGAAGAGGGGAGAAGCAAGGGTATGCCAGGCTTGGGCATAGGCGTGGAGGCTGGAGACAGAGCGGGATGGGTGGGGCCAGCATGGCTGGTGTGTTTGAAGAGGAGCAGCGGGCCCGATGTCTGCAAAGATGGGGGAGAGTCAGGTTCGGAGAGGCCATACATGCCAAGCAGAGTGGTCTCTGTGTTCATCCTAGGGGCAAAGGGGAGCCAATGGAGATTGTTGAGCTGGGGAGGGCTGGGGCCAGAGTTGTGTCCAGCCCTGTGTGGATAATGGAAGCAGGGAGACAAGTGAGGAGGTTATTGCAGTTGCCCAGGCATGATGAGGGCAGGATGCGATTTAAAGACCACTTTCAGGTGCCTCTGTCACCCGGTGTGTGGCACATTAACAAAGAACTTAATAAATATTTGATAGCACTTAATAAATGTTGATTGATCGGCTGATCACAATTCCATCCACACCTGTGATGGTGAGGGGGATGGGGGAGAGGAGAATAAGAATTTATAAAGCACCTACTAGGTTCCAGGCACCATACTTAGCCCTTTACTAATATTTCATTTGATTCTAACAAACCAGCAAGGTAGGTGCTGTGATGATTCCCATTTTACAGTTGAGGAAACTGAGGCAAATAGTGGTGAAGGGATTTGCCCTAGGTCACATGGTTAGTATTTGAGGCCACATTTGAACTCAAGTCTTTCAAACTTTAGGCGCAGAGCTTTATCTACTGTACCATCTCCATAAATTAATAATGATATTAATAATAATGGTAGCTAGTATTTCTATATCCCTTATTACGTACCAGGTACTGTGCTAAGCCCTTTAGAAATGGCAACCCATCTGATCCTCCCAACAGCCTTGGGAGGTGCTATTTTTATCCTCATTTTACAGATAAGGAAACTGAGGCAGGCAGCAGTTTAGTGACTTGTCCAAGGTCTCGCAGATACGAAGTGTCTGAGACAGGACTCAGACTCGGGCCTTCTTGGTTCTAAGGTCGGCTCTCTGCCCCCCACTGAGGAGGATCAAATGAGGCAGCAGGTGGAAAAGGATGTGCAAACCTTCAAGCAGATCCAAATAGTGACTTTTAGAGGGTTTAGTGGATTTCTGTGATTAATGTCCTCCCCCCATTGGCAGCCTCCCAGGACTGGGTCCTTCTGAACCTCAGCGGCCTGGGCCTTGGCCGGCTTCTCTCCTTGAAGCCTTTCCCTGGGAGCTTCTTCCCCTGCCAGGCCGAGGTGAGGGCGGGCCCCGGGGAAGGATTCTAGGAGCCCGCCATGATGGCTGTAGGACATCCGGGCTTACGCTGGGGCGGGGGCGGGGTTAGTCAGGATTCCGGCCCTGCCCTCCTCAGCCGTCCGCTAACTCCTCCCGCCTGTGGTCTTGCTCCCCACAGCTCGCCGCCGGCCCCCCAGATCGGCGCTGCGCCCCTGGCCTCCTTCCCAGAAGACCTGGATTCCAGCGCGGACGGCAGCGGCGGAAGCAGCCGGAAGCCGTCCCCCCCGGAGGATGCTGGGAAAGCGGACCCTCCCGCCGATCGCTACCCGGACTTTGCTCTCATTGACGCCCCTGGAGGTGACGAGGACTCCCCAGTCCCCAGCCCCGGCCCTGGCCCCGGCCTCGGCCCCAACTTCTGGGCCGGGTCTAAGCAGGCTCCGACTGCTCCCAGGGATGCGGCTTCGGAAGGCCTTCCTGAGCCGCCGGAAGAGAACGAGACGGCCCCAAAGGAGCCCGAGGAGGAAGAGGAGGATCTGTATTACGGCCTGAAGGATGGGCCAGGCGGAGGCCTGGAAGAGGAGGAGCTCTTTGACTTCGAGCCGGACTCCTAGGCCCGGAGAAGGACTCGGGGGCGACGGCCCTTCTCGGGCTCCCGCCCTGGCCGGACCTCCGGCTCACCGGAGGACCTTATCTGAGTCACTTCGCCGCGGCTCAGTGTTCCCCATCTTTGGGGGAGAACGTTGAGGCTCGTCTGAATGTGGGGAACTCTTCTGCTTCTCCACGTGCTTCTGCGGACACACGAGCTCACCGGTGTGGGCAGCCACACGGACGCTGACGGACCCACCCACGCCTTACCGTGTCCAGCTCTGCTCTGTGCCTCGCGCACACCCTTCCCAGGCGGGTCGCCTTTGAGCCGGAAGGGACGAGTCCGGGGACTGACCCAGGGCTACCCCGCTAGTAAGGAGCCAAGAGAGAATTCAGTCCCAGAATTCCTGCCTCCAAGGCCAGAGCTCTGTCCAGGGTAGCCAAGCCTTCCTCTCCGCCTAAGATTTCCCATTTCAGGCTGGTCCCCTGAGAAAGGACTAAGCTGGGCCTGCTAGAGCTTTGCGGAGGGGGAGGGCACGTCCTTCCTGCAGCCACCATGCCGGCCGGCCCAGCTCCGTAGAGGGCTCCTAGACACATAGACCCCCAGCCAATGGCCCCCTGTAGAAATGTCAGCATTTATGAGCGCCTTCAAGCTGGTGAGGCATTTTACATCGGTTTTCTCATTTGTTCCTCGCAACGACCTTGTGAGGTAGGTGCTATCATGATCCCATTTTGCTAAGAGGAAACCGAGGCTGAGAAAGACCAAAAGACTCTCCAAGGATCATATAGACAGGATTCAAACTCAGGCCCTCTTGGACACCTCGTTGCTTTCCTGTTATTTCCTCCTTCCCCAGTCTTGATGTCTGCCGCCAATACAGAAGGGTGACTGTACCAGAACAGTGTCTGTGGCTCGCATGCCTCAGGATGCCCAGGGTCCAGGGGTGGCACCTGCCCATCTAAGGACGCCCTGAGGCTCTCCTTCTCGCCACCCACTTCTCATCGCCAGACCTGTCCCAGCTTTCCTCCTCTGGGCTAAGGTCCTCCCCTCATCCCTCTCTCTGGCTTTGGACCAGTCAGACTCTATTTCCCATCATCCTCGGCCTCAGTGACATCCATTTACTGTTAATCTTGTCAACCAACCATGGATATGGTTTTTCAGTGTGGATAGAATGACCGATCAGGAGTTCCAACCTTGATTCCAGCAGTAACTGTGTGACCTCGGCCCAGTCGCTTCTCTGTAGGCTTCCATTTCATGGTTTTCTCATCTACAAAGTAAGGATGGATGAGGGTCAGCAGAGGTGGGGGGCAGCCTATGAAGACTGAAGACAGGCCGTGGAGTTAGGAACAAACAGGTCCATTAGAGGGTTAAAAGACGGTGGAATATTATTATGTCTTAAGAAATAAGGAAGGAGATAGTTTCAAAGAAACCTTAGAAGAATTGTCTTAACTGATGCAGAGGAAAGCAGCAGAACCGGGAGGACAATTTCTACAATATCAACGTTGCCAATAAAGAGCCGAGTTCGAACCCTGCCTCCCAGAGGAAGGACTAACCTGGGACTACTAGGGCTTTGCCAAGGGGAGAGGGCATGTTCTTCCTGTAGCCATCATACCGGATGGCACAGGACAGGAGGAGGGGCAGGACACTTCCTCTGCCATCAGGATGACTTACAGCATCCCCTGCAGCCCTCAAGAATCCAGCCCCTCACGGAAATAAGCCAGGAACAGACTCAAGAGCCACTAGAACAGCTTTCCCCAAAGCCCATGCATTTCACTGAAGAAGGAACCCCAAGTTATCACTTGTCCATTTGGAATTATGCTTAAAATTAGGCTTTCTCTTCGGGCAGCTAGGTAGCACTGCAGAGAGAGTGCCGGAGCTGGAGTCAGGAAGCCCCAAGTTCAAGGCTGGTCTCAGACACTTAATAAATATGGGAGTCTGGGCAAGTCATTTAACCCTCTGCCTCGGTTTCTTCATCTGTCAAATGAGTAGGAGAAGGAAACAGCAAACCATTTCAATGTCTTTGCCAAGAAAACCCCAAGTGAGGTGACAAAGAGCCAGACACAAACCACGACAGATACCTTCTGAAGCTTGAATTTCTGATGGCTTCCGGAGGCCTGGCTGAGGAGCGGCCAGAAGATGACCTACTGAGAAGCAAACAGATATTCCGGGAAGAGAGGACCAAGGACTGCGGAAGGATGCCGATCTTGCCAGCAAGTGTAGGAACAAATGGCGCTCCGTCCCCTCGCCCAGCCCGAGGAGACCTCATTCAACAAACCCTTGAGGAACCCAGGCTCCTGGCTGTCCTTACGAGCAGCGCAATTATCCACAAGTGGATTCCAGCTCAGTCTAAGGGGAAGCTTCTTAACTGATCTGTCCTCGAGGGGACAATCTTGAAGACTTTGCCCCAGTCAGAGAAACTGGGTAGCCATGTGTTGGAAACGTTGTAGAGGGAGCTCTGGGGAAAGAGGGAGGGAACGTGCATTTATTAAGCATCTGCTTGGTACCCGGCACGGCGCTAAGTGCTTCACAATTATTATCTTGTTTGAGCCTCACAACAACCCTGGGAGGCAGGTGCTGTTACTCTCCTCATTTTATAGCTGAGGAAAATGATCCAGACAGAGGTCAAGTCACTTGTCTGGAGTCACACAGTTAGGAAGTGTTTGAAGCTGGATTTGAATTCTGGTCTTCCTGACTCCAAGTCCGGTGCTCTATCCATTGTACAACCTCACTGTCTAGGGCATATGGGAGTCTTTCTGGGTTTAAGATTCCATCGTGTGTGTGTGTATTTTTTTTTAGGATGTTGGGGATGCTCCAGTATCCTTACCCCTGAGCCCCCAGCCATGCCCCATTTCAGGTCTCTCTGGGGCAGGCTCGAGCTCTCATGTGAGGGGATACGCCCTGGCTCACACATTTTAGTTATATGTCATCTTCATTTTATAGATGAGGAAACTGAGGCACGGAGAAAGAGTGGGGAAGGTGCAACCAAGTCACCGTGTACGGCCATGGAATCATTGCTCAAGGATCCATCCCAAGAGCAATGGAGACCTTCCATACTTGAATAGAGAATGACAGAGAACTTCAGGCCACCATTCACTACTTCTGGGACCTTGGGTTATACTCAGTCTCCCTAAATCTCAGTTTTCTCATCTATGAAATGGGAGCTCGGGATGGGTCAGATTAATTGGTATCAAGGGTCCCTTTTTGATCTAACATCCTATCTAGTCTCTAGGGAAGGGAGGGAATGCTCAGTCACGAGGACACCTTTCCTGGCTTGTCTCCCAAATTATTTCTTCCTCGAGGAATTGAATTTCTGGCAAGGCAGTGTGGTGTTGTCTGTAGTAAATCTTAATAAATGTTTGCTGATGGATTGACTGGTGATGGTTAATGAAGACATTACTTTCCAGGCCTCAACCTTCACAATAGTGCCTTTGAGTAGTCAAGGAAAGATGAATGTGGTTCGGTGACTAACAGCCTGGAAGTGGAATAAGAAGGATTAGGTCTGAGCCTGCCTGCCAGGTCTTAGTCGTGTGACCCAGATCTCTCTAGGCCTGTTTTCTCTACATAAAATGAGAGGGTGGAATTAGATGATCTCTGCAGTTCCATCCAGCTTGAACGTCCTGTGATACATAATCGATATAAGTTGTTGTTCACCCTTCATTTTGGAAAAGGGCCAATGGTTTCATAGGTGACGGCTTGACTTGTCTTCTACTATAATTCAATGGATTTCCTCGAAGTTCCGAATCCTTCCAACTGGGCAGATAGCAACCCGTTCCATGTCCTCTCACTTTACGTGACTTTTATTTACGTCTTCCTGTCATTTCTGCCCCCTACGTCTCATCTCTGTGCTGGGGTCCTTGCTCTAGATTTCTGGATATTGTCTATATGCCAATGGAGAACATGGGCCGGACACCGATGATTCCTGGTTCTCATTACGTTTCTGTTCACAGATCTTTTCAATGTCATCTTTTATACCATTTGTGCCCAATCATAGGATCCCCAATCTAAATCTGGGAGTGACCTAGCTCAGCCCCTTCATTTTACTGGGGAGGAGATTGAGATTCAGAGGGGTTGTGATTGGACCAACCTTCAATTCTTTTCTTAAAAATATTTTTTATGGGGGCAGCTGGGTAGCTCAGTGGATGGAGAGCCAGGCCTAGAGACAGGAGGTCCTAGGTTCAAATCTGGTCTCAGACACTTCCCAGCTGTGTGACCCTGGGCAAGTCACTTGACCCCCATTGCCTACCCTTACCAATCTTCCACCTATAAGTCAATACACAGAAGTTAAGGGTTTAAAAATTTTTTAAAAATATATATTTTTTATTTTTCCAATTACATGTAATAACAATTTTCCATGTAAGTTTTATGAAGTTATAAGATCCGAACTGTCTCCCTTCCTCTCTTCCTCCCCCACACCCCCTCCTCAGAGACAGTGAGCAAGTTGATCTGGGTTATCATGCAAAACATATTTCCATATTGTTTATTTTTGGAAGAGAATAATCATATAAAACCAAATAAAAACCTAAATAAATTAAAGTGAAAAACCATATGCTTTGATCTGCATTCCAACACCATTTCTTTCTTTGGAGTATCATGACAGTATTCTTTGTCTTAAGTTCTTTAAAACTGTTCTGGATCATTGTATTGTTAATAGTAGTTAAATCTTTCACAGTTAATTCCACAATATTGCTATTACTGTGTACAGTGTTATCCCAGTTCTGCTTATTTTATTTTGCATCAGTTCATGTAGTTTCTTCCCAGCTCTTTCTGAAATCATCTTGTTCATCATTCTTGTACAATAGTATTCCATCACCATCATACCACAATTTGTTCAGCCATTCCCCAATTGAGGGACATCTCTTTAATTTCTAATTCTTTGCCACCAGAAAAAAAGATAGCTATCAATATTTTTGTATAAGTAGGAACTTTCCTCTTTTTTTAAAATCTCATTGGGATATAGACCTGGTGGTGGTATTACTGGATCAAAGGATGTGTGCTATTTTATAACTCTTTAGGCATAGTTCCAAATTGCCCTCCAGAATGGTTGGATCAATAAACAGCTCCACCAACAATGCATTAGGGTCCCAATTTTGCCACATCCTTTTCAACATTTATCACTTTCCTTTATTGTCATATTGGCCAATCTGATAGGTGTGAGGTGGAACCTCAGAGTTGTTTTAATTTGCGTTTTCTCTAATCAAGAGTGATTTGGAACATTTTTTCATATAATTAGTGATGACTTTGATTTCTTCATCTGAAAACTGCTTGTTCATATCCTTTGACCATTTACCAAATGGGAAATGGCTTGTATTTCTTATAAATTTGATTTACTTCTCTATATATCTGAGAAATGAGACCTTTATCAGAGAAATGTATTATAAATTTTTCCCAGTTTGTCTTCTAATCTTGATTACAATGGTTTTGTTTGTACAAAAGTTTTTAAATTTAATATAGTCAAAATTATTTATTTTATATCTTATAATGTTCTCTTATCTCTTGTTTTGTCACCTTCAGTTCTTCAAAGAACTATGACTATGATATTCCATTATTTGTGACCAAGTGACATAACAAGAGGATACTGAGAGGTGGCACATCCTTCCCAAAGCCTTTCCTCATTGTCCAGTTTTTAGTGGCCTTGCTCTTCTCAAATGACCCTGTGTTTACTTATCTTCATACAATTTGCATTCTCCTACTAGAATGTAAGTCCCTTGAGAGCAGAGACTGCTTAATTTTTTTCTTTTTAATGCAGAATCTTCTCTAATGTGGGACCCTTACATGATTCTTCTGAGAACAGGTAACACAGTGAACAGAGTGCCAGCCCTGGAGTTGGGAACACCTGAGTTCAAATCTGGCCTCAGATACTTCTTAGCTGTGTGACCCTAGGCAAGTCATTTAACCATGATGGCCTAGTCCTTACCACTCTTGTGTCTTAGGATTGATACTAAGACAGAAGATAAGATTTAAAAAAAAAGATAAATGGAGATGCAATAAGATAAGGAACAAAGGGATGAGCTTTGGGATGGGCACTAAGAAGATGGGACTAAGAGGTTTGATGCCCCAAACTGACTGACACTAACTATTCTTTGCCACACTTGCCATATTGAGATGTCCATCAGTTACTTGGGTACATGTCACACACCCCCTACTAGACTGGAAGCTCATTGAGGGCAGGTACTATGTGGTTTATCATCTTTGCATCCCCAGGACCTGTACACGGCCCTATACCTGGTAAATAAGCTATTAATAAATTTTTTGTTGAATCAGACTCACTGCTTGACTCTGTTTATTTTTCCTCCCCTCCTTGAATTTCAGTGTCCTCATCTGTAAAATGGGAATAACCCAGCCTATCCTACCAACCTCATTGAGCTCATCTGAGGGTCAAATGAGATCAGACACATAAATGGCTTTGTAAATGATAAAGTGCTACACAAATTAGGTCACTTCTGACCTCTGAGACAAAGCAGCGCAAGTCTAAACTTTCTTTCTGGTGACACCTCTTCAATACTGAATGCCCCCCAAGTTCTTTAAACTTTAAAACTTAAAAATAAATAGCCCTGGGGGCAGCTGGGTAGCTCAGTGGATGGAGAGCCAGGACTAGAGACAGGAGGTCCTAGGTTCAAATCTGGCCTCAGACGCTTCCCAGCTGTGTGACCCTGGGCAAGTCACTTGACCCCCATTGCCCATCCTTACCAATCTTCCACCTATGAGACAATACACTGAAGTACAAGGGTTTAAAAAATAAATAAGTAAGTAAGTAAGTAAGTAAATAAATAAATAAATAAATAAATAGCCCTGGGGGCAGCTGGGTAGCTCAGTGGATTGAGAGCCAGGACTAGAGACAGGAGGTCCTAGGTTCAAATCTGGCCTCAGACGCTTCCCAGCTGTGTGACCCTGGGCAAGTCACTTGACTCCCATTGCCTACCCTTACCACTCTTCAGCCTTGGAGCCAATACGCAGTATTGACTCCAAGACAGAAGGTGAGGGTTTAAATAAATAAATAAATAAATAAATAGCCCTAAGACTTTGGGGACACCCTTTGCTTGTGGTCAGTTATCAAGCTCTACTCCAAGGGTTTTCTTCCAGTTCCACCCTCCCTAGTCCCTCCAAATGAGCCTTGAATAACAGGCTCCTTGGCCTTCTCCCCCTCACAGTCTCTCTTCTCTGGATGATCTCCAGGTCATCAGTGACCTTCCTAAAATGGGGTGTCTAGAGTTGACTTTGCTGGGCGGATCACCCCTATTCAACCCTGAGGACTCAAGCAAAAATCTCACTGAATGTCAGAAAAGGAAGATATGGCAGAGGCTGTTGGGTCAAACAGTGTATCTGAACCGGAGTCTACTCTACAGCATCCCTGACAAGTGACTGTGTCAGTCATCGCTCTATGGAAGGCCTCCACCAAGAGAAAATGTCTGGAAACTCCCAGGAGGTCCCTTTGGGCTGCGTCCCATCTAGGAGGGCTGGAAGTTTCCACTCTGAACCCTGGGTTTTCTGTGGGTGGCGACTCATAGCTACTGACAACTGGGGAGTTGGCCATTTAGCTTGGAAGTCCGGGGGGCCATCATAGTCCAGATTGTTACCCAAAGGGCTGCATCTCAGAGGCTTACTGAATCCTATTGAACCCATCATGGAGAGAGGACAGAGCCAGCCACAAGACCCGAGTTCTGGCTCTGCTCCTAAATTACCACGCGGTATTGGGCCAGTCCTTTCCTTCTCTAAACCGGATGATTCTCTTTTGTGATTTTTGCCGTTGCTTTTGCCCATGACTGGAGCAGGTGAGGTTCCCCAAGAATGATTTCTTTAAGCTTCTGGATTTTGAGTTCCGAGCGTACTGCAGCGCCCACCATCCCGTGATGGAAAGGGAGGTGACACTATTTATCAGGCCCCTTCTAGAAGCCAGGCACTGTGGTGAAGGCCAAGTGCTCTTTCAGGCCTCGCCCCAGACCTGGACGATGGGCGATGGGCAAACAGTTTAGCTGTAGCCAAAAGCCAGAAGCTTGAGAAGCTTCAAAAGTGCATACCTGGGGGCAGCTGGGTAGCTCAGTGGATGGAGAACCAGACCTAGAGACGGGAGGTCCTAGGTTCAAATCTGGCCTCAGATACTTCCCAGCTGTGTGACCTTGGACAAGTCACTTGACCCCCATTGCCTAGCCTTTACCCCTCTTCTGCCTTAGAATCTTTTTTGAAGGTATCTAACCCTTACAGGGAGCTCCTGCCTTTTTCTCTGTCCACGTAGCCTGAACTTGCTTTCCATTTTTCTGCCTCCCTTTCCCCCCAAGGATCACTTTCAGGCAAATTGCTCTGTGTTTGTACTGAGGAGAGATGTCAACACTGCCCAGATGTACGCCTGTGTTTACAGCCAATACAGATGGTGGCTCTTTCCTTCTCCCTCTAGGCTCTCCCCCTTACACAGGCCAGGTCAGGAACCTGGTTGTTCCAGGAGGCTCCAGAGCAACCACAAGGTTCTAATCTACCCAAGCCTGGGGCTCTGCTCCAATAATGTCTCCTTCATTTGTTCCTCAATAAAACGAGGCAGTCGTACTCAGTGACCTTGGAAGTCCTTTCCAGATCCAACACTAGGAGCCCTGATGGGATCCAGAAAAGTGGTTGGTGGCCACAGAGTCCTTCTTGCTTGAGAAGCTGAGCAGGGGCTTTCTGGGCCACTGCTTAACCAGATTCGCCCTCGATTCTAGGACAGCAGAGCCCACAAGCCTGGAATAAAGGAGACGCCAGAAACGCAAGGATTCAGGGCAAAGGCTGGAAGCTCCCTCTTCACCTTCTCCCTCGAAGGAGGGGATAAGCGCCTAGAACTTATATGCTCCCAGCAAGGGGCGGCTGTGTATAGTACAAAGGTCTTATGGAACAAGGAAATATGGGTTCTGCCCCCCCCCTTCAGCCTCTAATTGCTAGGTGACTTTGGCTTTGCCTTCTCGGCTGTAGAGTGAGATGGATAAGACCCTCCCTGCCCCGACGTTCCCTGTTCTAAGACCTTTCTTAGCTCTGACAAGCTGACATTGGGTTCTCCACGAATGAATGAATGAATGAATGAATGAATGAATGAATGAATGAAGCATCTATAAAACACTTCCTATGTAAAAAGCACTTCCTGTGTGCTGAGAACCAGGGCTCAGACAGCTCCCGGATTTTTGGAGCTCATCATCTTTTGGGGAGAGTTTCAGCTCCGAGTCCCAGAGAGCCCAGCAGCAGCGCAAATGGGAAGAGCTGCTCTTTACGGCCATTCTCTCATTTCACTATTCCTGGAGCTCTTGGGCTCAGGGTCTGGGCTTTCCCTGTCATGGTGGAAGGGGAGATGGCAATCTGAGCAGTCTGGTCTGGGTGCCACTTACTGCCTCTCATTTCTCCCTGGGGGTATCTTGCTGCTGGCTTGGTCTGCTTGCCTTGGATGGGGCAGATGGGGAGAGATGGCTGGTCCCTCCTCCACAAGACCTTCCTCCCTAGATAATGGACTTGGGGACTTGGCTGGCAGCAGGAGCAGGGGCCATGGAGGGTGCTGCCTCTCCCAGGGGTCCTGTGCCCCACGGTCTGTTGGGACAGTTGGTCAGAAGTTGCTGGGAATGATGAGGAAGGTGAGCCCCTTCTCCACAACGATTTCTCCCCTTGGGGATGGCTGTGGGGCTGAGATGGGAGCAGATCTAATGATCTGGAGGGCGTTGCTATTCCTGAGGTTCTTGGGTTTGGGTTCTGGGCTCTTCCCATCAGGCTTTGAGAGGAGACAGTAGTCAAGATGGCGTTTTGACCTCTTTGGCACATAATACATTCTGCCTTTTTCTCCGGGTCCCTTGACATTTAAGCCAGGTTGGTCCACCTTCCATGGATGACTGTGACGCGTCAATGGTAGTGACTGTAAAGCTGGTCACTTAGGAATGAGGAGAACACTGTGTTCACATTCTGTATTGATCCATTGTCTCCTGCTCGATTTTGTAATCATATCTTACTTTCCCCCAATTACATGTAAAAGCCATGTTTAATATTCATTTAAAATTTTGAATTCCAAATTCCCTCCTTACTCTCTTTCCTGCCTCCATTCAATCCTGCTAAATCCTGCTTCAAAGAGCTCTAGACTAAGATTCATCCTAGAGACCTTGATCTAGTTTTGACTTTCTTTTTTTTTTTTTAAACCCTTAACTTCTGTGTATTGGCTCTAGGGTGGAAGAGTGGTAAGGGTGGGCAATGGGGGTCAAGTGACTTGCCCAGGGTCACACAGCTGGGAAGTGTCTGTAACTTTCTTAATAGAATGATAGAATAGGGTCTCTTGTGGTTTAAACCTTTACTGGGGTTAGTATGATTGGTGTGTGTGTGTCTGTGTGTGTGTGTCTGTGTCCTTCCCTAGCATTTAGCAAGGTATCTTGCACATAGAAAGCAATTAATATGGGGGCAGCTAGGTGGCTCAGTGGATTGAGAGTCCGGCCCAGAGATGGGAGGTCCTGAGTTCAAATTTAGCCTCAGACACTTTCTAGCTGTGTGGGCAAGTCCCTTAACCCCCATTGCCTATCCTTACCACTCTTTTGCCTTAGAACCAATACCCAGTATTGATTATAAGATGGAAGGTGAGGGTTTAAAAAAAAAGCAATTAATATCCATAGAATTAAATTAAAATTTCTAGTCTATGAGTTTAACACAGCAAGTCAGAAGCTTTATTTTTGCTCTAGAAAGGCTGCATACTTAATGAGGAAACTGACACAGGAAGATCTAATGGTTCACTCTGAGCCCCTAATGGTCATCTGAGCTGGCCTGAGAATACAGGTCTTTGAGTCTATGGTGGTTTTCATCTGCAATCATACAACTGAATCAAATTATTGAATGTAAGACTTGAAAGAGATCTTAGAATTCTTCTCTTTCGGTTTTTCTTCTCTATTTCTCAGATGAGGAAACTAAGACCCTTAGAAATGAAACTACTTGCTGACTTCATTTCCAAGTTCTGGCCATCACAATGGAGTTGCCCAGCCGTTCTGAACTTTATTTGTTATATTTATATGTTTTTAATTTGTTATTTGGTCTTGGTACTCTCGGGCTGGTCACTTGTCCATCCAAGTCAGTCATCTGTGAAATGGTTATACTAAGGCAGTGAGCTCTATAAGCCTCAGGCTGAGGTCTCCAGGGATGAAAGGTAGTACCTGGGGCAATGTCTCATTGTTCTGTTATGTCCTGTGATCAGTGATGGGGAACTCTGTTCACTTATTTGGCCAGACATTCATCCCCTTACCTAAAATCAACCCAACATACTTTTTTTTTTTAAGCTGAGCACACTAGACAACCTACTAACATGATACCATTCTATCATGTTAGGAAAAATCCTAACAGAGGTGATTATAAAAGGTTAAACAATGATGATTATATCAAATTAAATAACTTTTACATAAACAAAATCAATGCAACTAGAAGAAAAACTATCAATTTTGGAATGGGGAGAATACCTTTCACAACAACAAATATCTCTGATGAATTATACAAGACATGTGTGTGAGATAACAATGAGCATGAGTGCCCCACTCACTCAAATTAGAAAACCAAAGTGAGAGTAGAAGAGACAGAAGTTTACTTCACTCCTAAGAAAAGAAAAATGCCCTTGTGGCAAATACAAATGTCTGGGTGCAAATACGAACATTATATAGGTTCCTGATTCAAGATTTCCCCCTTCCCTTCTCTGTCTGATCCCCCTTGTCTGGGGGCTTGAAGTCTATTCCAATCAAAGAATAGCAAGATACATGAGCTATCACTTGGGAGGGGGTAAGGGCAAGAGTATCACCCTGAAATTTCAAGGGTAAGAAGAGATAAGGAGGCAGCTGCAGCTGGCTGAGTCTCCTTGTTTCTTGAGCCTTGATGATGCCATCAAGTGAGATAAAAAGTCTGGTCCTAGACTTCCTCGAAGCCAAAAACAGATTCACGTACACATTTCATTCCAGATTGGAGGAGTGGGGTATAAGCTGGATGCTTTGCCTTGAGAATATTGCAGGGGTTTGAGCTGAATGCTTTACTTTGAGAATCACACAATTTATTTTATTTTGTTCACATGTAAGAAATGAATACAAGCCTATGAACTATTCCCCAATAGATCAGAGGTCAAAGGATATGGACAGGCCATCTAAAAAAAAAAGAAAATACAAACTATCAATAATCATATGAAAGAATCCTCCAAATTGCTGAGCATAAAAGAAATACAAGTTAAATTAACTCTCATTTTTCTCTGAAAACCCCAAAGACTGACAAAGATAACAAACTGCCAAACTGCTGGAGGGACCGTGACAAGACAGTCACACTAATACACTCTTGGTGGATCGGTGGATCCTGGTCCAAGTACTGTGGGAAACAATTTGGAACTTTGCCAGACAAGTCACTAACGTGGTAACACCACATGTGGCCCAATGATTACACTCCTGGAGCTATATCCCAAGAAGCTCAAAGACAGAGAAAGGTCACATCTGCACAAAAATACTTCTAGCAGCACTTTCTACAGTAGCAAAAAAAACTCTAGAAATATGGTAGGTAATAACTAAAAGCCTCACTAAGACTTTTGGGATACATGACAGATAATAAACACAATTTCCTCTAATAGTAAAGGAAATCAGTAGTGAAATTCATCAACACTTCCATCACTGCATTGGCCAATCCAAAGGCTCAAACCCCTCCCACACACACACCCCTCATCTCAGCAAGGACATGGTGGCAGAGGAGAGGGACAGCACTTCCTTCATCAGACCTGGCCAACCTGTTGGTTTGCTTCGCCAAATTATACTTCATTATGAAGGAGATGGGGAAGGGCGGTGTTAAGAAGGGACTTGATAGCATCTTTTTAAAGCCAAGCACACTAGATAAATTCAAGTGAAAGAAAAAAG
>NC_058133.1:23898650-23918173 GCF_016433145.1 Gracilinanus agilis | reverse complement strand
TTGGAAGCCACAGATGACGAGGCCCCCAGGCCACTGGGGGTGCAGAGGCAGGGAAGATGTTAAAGCCTGGAGGCCCTTCATTTGCTTGCTCTTCCTGACTTCCAGTCCAGAAGGGTTGGAATATCCTAGAGATTAGGGTAGAGGATGATGAGAAGCCAACGGCTGGGAAGGGATTCCCTGGAGGCTGACCTTCCTGCTACCCAACTGCCTGGTTGGGGTTGCTCTTAATCCATTTTTAGACTCATCAAGGAAATAGCAAATGTTTGACCACAGAGCACAGAATGCAAGAGCCGGGAGGGAACGTAGAAGTAATAATAGAGAATATCAGAGCAAGAAGGAACCTTAGACCAGGAATGTAGGCCTGAGTCTTAGATTAGAGGACTAGAACAGGGATGTCAGAGTTGGTGGGAGCTTAAAACAAAGAATGTCACAGCTGAGAGGGAGCTTAGATCAGGGAATATCATAACAGGAGCAATAAAACATGCACAAAGCGTCTCTGCCAACTTCCCATCATCACCAGCGAACACAGACATCCCCGCATCAACCAGCTCACTGTATCCTTAAACGAGTGACCCATTTTCCTTTGATCTTCTTCTGTCTGCCAATCACATGAAAGCCCAAGAGTCCTCCTATAAAGGGCAGACGCAGCTCACCCTTTTCTCTAGCCCTGGCCGCCGGCTACTAGTGGCTCTGGGAGACTAGCTTGAGGCTGGGTCCCCACCTGCCTTGACTACTTGGTGCTTCTTTGCCCAATCCTAGGTGAGCTGGGCCTCCTCATGCAGGGTCCTTTGGCCCATTCCTTGGGCAGCTCCCTATATAGGCCAGAGCTTTTAAGCTTTGTTTGCTCTCCCCACAGCCTCGTGACCTTGGGCTGGTAACCTGCCCTTGATAGGGCCATTTGCAAAAATGAGTGTCTCAAAGCATTGAGCCCTGCAAGCCCCAGGCTGCGGTCCTGAGTGATGGAAGTTCAGTTGCTGCCCCGATGCCCTGTGGTTAGTGATGGGGAACCCAGCTGGGAAGCCTTCACCCCCTCACATGGAATCATCACAACAGTTCCCTGCTCCCATCTGGTTTGGAAAAACCCCAGAATGAGGGAATTCTGTAATAGCCTCCCATCTGGTACTGCTCCTTCCATGCTAGCCCTGCTTCTGTTTGCCTCACAAACTACACCGAAGAACCACACGTCTGTAATGTTGGAAGGGATGTTCGAGGGCATCAGCTCCAACCCTTATGTGAACAGGAGTCTCCTCAATAGATTTATTTATTTTTTTTTTAAACCCTTAACTTCTGTGTATTGGCTCCTAGGTGGAAGAGTGGTAAGGGTGGGCAATGGGGGTCAAGTGACTTGCCCAGGATCACACAGCTGGGAAGTGTCTGAGGCCAGATTTGAACCTAGGACCTCCCGTCTCTAGGCCTGACTCTCAATCCACTGAGCTACTCAGCTGCCCCTCCTCAATAGATTTAATGATAACCAGAAGCTCATTACCTCAGGTTGTTCCATTTTGAGACAATTCTGAATCGGATCAAGAGCCAGTTAATTCAGTCATCATATATCATGTGTGCCAGGCACTGAGCTATATATGTACAAAGAAAAAATGAAATTGTCCCCACCCATAAGGAGCTGATAGTGTCCTGGGAAGAAATTCTTTGGATCATAGGTCTGGAAAAAGCATCAGAAGGCATCAAATCCAACCACTTCATTTTACAGATGGGAAAAATGTGGTCCAAAGAAATTAAATTAACTTGTCCAAGGTCACACAGTTAAGTAGCAAACTTGGGATATGAATGTAGGTTCTGGCACTGTAAGTGGGCAGTTAGGTGGCAGAGGGAATAGAACACTAGGCCTGGAATCAGGAAGACCTGAGTTCAAAACCAGCCTCAGATACTCCCTGACTATGTGACCCTGGGCAAGTCACTTACCTCTGTTTGCTCCAAAATGAGCTGGAGAAGGAAACCGCAAGCCACTCCCATTTCTCTGCCAAGAAAACTCCAAATGGGGTCATACAGAGTTAGGTATGACCAAAAACTACTGGACAACAACCACTTGGGTCTACAAATCCACCATGTTGTCCACTCCACCATACTGTCTTTTCCTTATAATGAGCTCAAATATGTACTTAGGTAAGGGTGGGACTCAACTAAACAAACCAATCAAATCATCTTGCCCCATAAAATGATAAAATGCTACTTTCTGGTTGGTTCATCAGGTAAATTACCCCATTACCACTTGAATCCACTTTTCTTGGACTTTGTCTGAATTTGTGTGGCTACTAACTCTTGCAGGGTAGGGTATTTGTGTCGATTATTCATATTCTACCATCTTAGTAAATATCCCTTTCTAAAATGATTTCTGCCTGACTTCTTGATAGTCAAGCAACAATCATGGTGGAAAGTCCACTGATGGGGGCTCAAGAGCCATAGAGCATTAGAAAGGTACTCCTCCAGCTTCTCAGGCCTAACCCGGGAGACATGACAGGTGATAGAGCAGCTGAGCTAGTGTGCACTGCTCTTATCACTCCTCCCCAACCCCAACTCCTACAGATGCCTCTAGTTTTGCCCATTAGGACCAAGCAGATGACTCATTTCTTGCCCCAAGACTCCTTTCTCTGCTGACGCCACAGGGTCATGTAAAGTTAAATGAGATGATATGGATAAAAGTCCTTTGTGTTCTTTGAATGCTATGTGTGATATGATTTATTAGGGGTTATTATATTTGTGAAGAAGACAGGGGCAGGGAACGTTAGCCCCACTTTATATATGTGTGTGTGTGTGTGTGTGTGTGTGTATGTGTGTATATAAAGGTCCTTAGAAAAGGGAATTTTAAACCAAACCAACATCAAGATGACAGCTTTGTCATTTTCCCAATTTGGCAAAAGGTCAGCCCAGGGGATCTGTTTTCTCTGATTGATGTTGATCTTAAAGAGGACTCAGAATTCTCTAGTTGTCCAGAATTCATTTTTGTCTCCTAGGGTGTGGAAGTTGGTAGGAGGGTTCTGTGGTCCCAGTAATTCTCCTGAGTAACTCAACCAATAAAATCAGTAAGCCATGGGTCCCCAAACCCCTGAAGCTAGGGCTGGGTGAGGCCAGGGCTGAATACCATGCACAGCAGGGTGTGGATCAGAGACATGTTTCCCAAACATCAAGGGTAAGGGTGGGACTGGGACTGGTTAGGGGAAAATATTTATTGTAAATCCTGCTGGTGATTATGTAAGTGCTGGTTTTCCAAGCAAGAAGACCTGAGTTCAAGTCTTGCCTCAGACATTTACTAATTGTAAGATACTGGGCAAATAACTTAAACTATTCAGCCTCTCCTGTAGCCAAGCCAATACTCTGTCTAATTTACCAATAAAACCCCTTAACCTAGGCTTGGGTCCCAAAAAAATCTCCCATACATTAAATAAAATTAAAATTAAAAGGGAGGTAGGGGAGAGAATTATTCTGATTCCGAATCTTAGACCATTATTTTTTATTATTGAATCATTATTATTATTAAACATTAAACATATTATTATTAAACATAATAATATCATAATATTATACAGATATTTCCGAGAAAAGAAGAGGGAGAGCAACCATTATTTGGACCAGTCTCAGAATTTAAAAGGGGCGGGGGGTGGGGGGGAGAAAAGCTCCTAAATTTTAAATAAAATCAATTAAATAACATCCAATGAATTTTTTCCTTCTTTTCTTTTTTGAATAAATTTTTTTTAGTTACTCGTAGAAACAAATTTTGATGATTGTTTTCTGTCATTTTGTGATTCAGATTCTCTCCCTCCCTTCTTCCCTGCTGCTCCTCAAGGCAGTAATAGTCTGATAGAGACTCAGTTTATTAAACCTTTTCTCTGCCCACTAACTCTCAGAAGCAGGGTAAATTTCCTTCTCACCCATATTCCCCATGTTGTGACTGAAGACAGATATCACATATATAATAAAAAACTCATGAAGGAAATAAAGCTAAGGATGGTGAGCTTTGATCTGCAATCAGATTCTACCAATTTCTGCTTTGGCTGTGATGATGAATTTTTTAAAAAGAAATCTTGGAACATTGATTAAATCCACATCCTGGAGAAAATAAATCACCCCCAAATAAGCGAATTAGAAGTAAAAAATTGATAGTTAATAAATTTGAAAATTTTGTTTTTCAAATAAATTTGAAAAACAAAAATTTGAAGGTAAGCTTAAAAAAAAATCCCAGCAAAGAGAAATGGGGAAAGCAGGAAACTTCCCATCAGACCAGTAGAGAACCTCCAAGAGAAACAGATGGTGCTCCCTCGATTTCAGGGGGACAAATGGGGAGCTGGCTAAGAGGACTGACCTACCAGAGGTCGGAGAACAGGATTGGAACCCAAACCCAAGTGCTCAGAGGAATCATGGGTGTCCTCTAGCTCATCTTCCTGGAACTTGATAAAGTTTTTTCTATACAAAAGTAGATTAATATATGTGCTAGGATTTGAGGAATGAGGTGGGACTTCCTTTGCAGCTAGGGGGAGCCACAGGGCACAGGGTGCCAGCCTGGAGGCAAGAGGACCTAAGTTCAAATCCTACCTTAGACACTTAGCAGCTCGGTGACTCTGGGTGTGTCACTTTACCTCTATCTACCTGAGTTCCCTGAAATATAAAATGGGGATGATAATAGCCCCCAGCTCTCAGAGTTGTTGTGTGGATCCAGTGAGACATCTGTAAAGCATTTAGCATAGTACCTGGCACATATATTATGTGCTTAATAAATGCCTGGCTCCTCCTCCCTTCCCCCAAATCATCTGTGTGTCTGGCTGGCTTTAAGTTCTCACTATTCTAGTCAGTTCCACTGAAAAACATTTATTAAGATCTGAATATGTTTAAGGGCAGCTAGGTGGCACAGGTCTGGAGTCAGGAAGACCTGAGTTCAAATCCTTAGACACTTACTAGCTGTGTGACCCTGGGCAAGTCACTTAAAAAAAAACAACTCTGTTTGCCTCAGTTTCCTCATTTGTAAAATGGAGATAATAATGGCACCTCTGGGGATTGTTGTGAGGATCAAATGAGATCATGTTTATAAAATACTTTGCAAACCTTAAATCTCTATTGAAATGTTAGCAAGGAAGGAGAGGAGGAGGAGGAGGATGAAGAGAGGGAGGAGGAAGCACCTTATCAAATAAATACATTTTTTTATTTTTAAAGTAAATAAAATATAAAATAAATAAACAAAAATAAAGCAAATAAACAAATAAAATAAGTGAATAAATAACTTGAGTTTTTCAAATAAAGATCCAAGGATCACTTGCTGAGGTTTTCTAGAGGGGATTCTTGTTCAGCAATAGATGTATTAAATGGCTTCTGAGATTCCTTCTAATTTGGAGGGTCTGTGGGCAAGCCAAAGCAATACAGGTGTCTCAGATAAGTCTAACAGCTGGTAGCACAATGGATAGAGCTGCAGGCTTGGAGTCAAGAACACTCTTCTTCCTGATCCTGATCAAATCTTTCCTGATCAAATCCAGTCTCAGATACTTACTAGCAGAATGACCCTGAGCAAGTCACTTCATCCTATTTGCCTCAGTTTCCTCATCTGTCAAATGAGCTGGAGAAGGAAATGGCCAACCACTCCAGTATCTTAGCTGTGTGACCCTGAGCAAGTCACTTCACCCTGTTTGTCTCAGTTTCCTCATCTGTCAAATGAGCTGGAGAAGGAAATGACCAACCACTGCAGTATCTGCCAAGGAAATCCCTAGTGGGGTCATGAAGAGTTGGACACGGCTGAGACGTGTGAACAAAAAGAATGTGTTTAAGACCTTGTGCTCGTGCCCTCTGAGAACTTTCCAGTCTTAGGTGAGCAGAGAGCTGGCCAGGGACCTTCCATCCAGCTCAGCAAATATCTAACAGATGCCCACGAGCGGTGGCTTAGGCTGGTCCCCTCCAACCCTAGATTCACGAGATGATCCTGGTATACAGTAGGTGTTTAATGCAAGCTTAGCGTGGGATGGATCGCTGTACTAGGAGCACCGAGATACAAAGAGAACCAGGTCCCAGACTCCACAGTCTGCCTCCGGGGTCTGTCTCTGACCCTCCTGGCCACCTCCCCGCCCAATGGGGCCAGAGGGAGAGAGCAAAACAGCTCAAGAAGGGGCCAGATGGAGGAGGGTGTTCATGGGAGCCCCGGACAGGGCTGTGGAAGGTACGAATGGGCTGTTTGTGGAGTGAAAGCAGGGGGGACTTCCCTGCCTCTGGAGTCAGAGGAGCAGCTTAGGAAGCCCCCCTCCTCTCATCTTTTTTTTTTTTTTTAACTCTTGCCATCCCTCTTAGAATCAATTGATTCCAAGACAGAAGAGCAGTAAGAGCCAGGCAATGGGGACTCGCCCAGGGTCACACTGTTAGGATTTGTCTGAGACCCTCCTTTCATTTTACAAATGAGGAAACTGAGGCTGGGGAAAATAAAGTGCCCTGGATCACACCTAGGAAATGTGTGGAGCCCTTGGAGAGCCAGAGGGAGGAGGGGACTTAAAAGAGAGAATGTCAGAGCTGGGAGAGGCCCCAGAACCCAAATACAGAAACCCAGAAATGGGAGCTGAGCAGAGAAGGACCTTGGTGGTCACCATTGTTTCACAAGGGAGGACCCAGATGCAGACATAAAGTGTGCCCCAACTGGTGCTCTCTGAGTCCCTCCAGGCCACTCGGGCATCTGCTGCCCTTCTTTTGGGGGTGACCCTTCATTCCCCCTCACACGAGGCTTGGCTGTCTGAGACTGTCCTGAGGGGGGCAGAAGCCGCCGGGAAGCCTTGGCCGGCTCCTGCTCTTCTCTGGCAGGTCCGAGGCTCACACCATGGTCCTCTCCCAAGCCGTCCGGCCTGGCTCGCAATGTTCCTCTCTGGGAAGCTGGGCTGGGTTTGCCTGGGGGTTCCAAATTCCAGCTCGGAAGCCCAGGGCAGGTTTAAACATTGCTGGCTTCTGGGAGCCACATTCCTGGGTGGTTTTATGAGCTCTCGGGTACCCCAAGGCACATCCCAGCATCCGCTGTGGCCTTGGACTGGGCCAAGAGCTGCCGAAACTCCCCTTGACTGGGACTGGGAGGGGGGACGGATGGCTCCCTGTGGGCAGAGGAAAATTCCTCCTCTGCCTGGGGAAGAGAGGTCGGCCCTTTCCAGGCTCTTCCCACAAGGCCAGAAGGACCCTCATTTCACAGGCCGGGAATGGAAACGCAGGCAGCCGTGTCCCAGCTCACCGAGTCCCGAGGGTCAGAGGCAAGCGTTCGAACCCCGTTTCTCTGCTCTGGGCCTCAGACACCCCCCTGTACAACGAGCAGGCTAGAGCAGATAATGATGATAAAAACAATAACAGCGGCGGGCATTTCCACAGTGAAGTCTTCTCCACAGCCCTCTGGGCGAGGCTGGATAAGTTACGCTGTCCTCTGGGTCTTAAGAGGCTGTAGGTGCCCCTGGACTCTGCTGCCAGGCAGACCTTGAGTTCAAATCCAACCTCAGATCCTTACTCGCCATGTGACCCTGGGCAAGTTAATTCACCTCTGTCTGCCTCAATTTCCTCATCTATAAAATGGGCATAATAACACCACCTACTTCACAGGGCTGTTGGGAAGATCAAATGAGTTTTACAAGCTATAAATCATCTATATAAATTCTTCATAGAATTCTATTCCCAATGAAAGAGACTATTCCTAGGTCTTGCTCAAAAGGAGAGGGTTAGACAAGACCTGCCTCCTGTAGTGGGGAGCTCCCCGTCATCCCTGAGGAGTCTCCTGGTAGAGACCGATCTACCATAATAGTAGTAGTAATTTGCTGTTCAGTCATTTCAGTCATGGTTGACTCTTTGGGACCCCATTTGGAGTTTTCTTGGCAGACAGATTGGAGTGGTTTGCTATTTCCTTCTCCAGCTCATTTTACAGTTGAAGAAACTGAGGCAAAAAGAGGTGAAGTGACTTGGCCAGGGTCACACAGCTAGGAAAGTATCTGAGGCAGGATTTGAACTCAGGTCATTCTGACTCCAGCTCCAGTGTTCTATCCATTTCACCTCCTCGCTAGTACCTTAAGTGCTTTTCAGATATGATCTCATAACCACCCTGGGAGGTAGATGCTATCATTTATCCTCATTTTACAGGTGGGGAAACTGAGGCCAAAAGTGGTTAAGTGATAGGCTCAAGATCATGCAGCCAGTAAGAGGCTGAGACGGAATTCAGACTCAGGTCTTCTTGACTCCAGGTCCAACTCTCTGGCCACTGGTTCTCTTCTCTCTGTGTTCTGGTGGGAATTCCTGCTAGATGGGGATTGGACGTAATGACTCCCAAGCTTCCCTCCAACTCAAATTCTGTGGTTCTGTGACTCAACGACCCTTCCCAGCTCCCATTCCCTGATCCATTCAGGCAGGACTTGGAGTCAGGAAGACCAGAACTGGAATCCCGCCTCGGACATCAACCAGCTGGGTGGCCTCTCCCTCAGTTTCCCTTTCAGTTAAATAGGGATAATAAAGCCCAGCGTTATAACCCGTGAAATCGGCCCTTACAAGCCTGCATTCCGAGCAGCACTCCGTAACCGCCAGGTGCTATTTCCGTGATCTCGATGCCCCCCTTCGCCAGTTTTGACAGCAGGATGGGCAGTTGGAGGCACCTGGCTGGCCCAGGAGTCGAGAACGTGTGGCCTGGGCTGACAGGATGGCTATTTTGGACACTCCTTAAAACAAACAGCAACTGCAACGGAGCTCCGATAACACAGTTTACAGATGCTAGAATGTTTGGGATTTGGGGGAACGTCATGGGCGTGTTACCACTTGAGTTTCCTTCCCGAGGGCTGCCATTCCAGACCAACAACAATAAGCAAGGCGAGCCGCCAGGCCTGTTGGGAACAGCACTTCCATGCAGGATCTCCACGTAGGATCACTGCCCAGCAGAGCAAGAAGGGACTCCAGATCCCTCTGTTTGAGCATGAGTTACCCAACAGTGGGCAGGCTTAGAGATCAGCTAGTCGTACCCCTTTCTGTTAGAAATGGGGAGCCTGGATCCCGAGAGTGAATTACCAGCAGATTAATGGCAGAACCAGGACCTGCGGCCAAGATTCCTGACCCTCGGTCCATCCCCCTTCAGGGTTCTGAGTGTGAGGTCCAAGAATCGTACAAGTGTGTGACTCAGAAAATGGAAAGACAGTAGAGAACAGAGACTATTAGAACAAAGAACCTTAGAGGATAAAGGAACCTTAGGACATCTGATGCCACAGCTGGGGGAGATCTAAGAACAGAAATGGAAGGTTCCTTCAACTATAGGATGTCAGAGTTTGGTGAGATCTCAGAACATAGAATGTCAGAGCTAGAAGAGGGCTTAGAACATAGGATATCAGAGTTGAGAGGGACTCTAGAATATAGTATGTCAGAACTCAGTGAGATTTCAGAACACAGAATGTCAGGGCTAGAAAGGGGCTTAGAACACAGAATTTCCAGGCTAGAAGAGTGTTTAAAACATAGAATGTCAGAGTTGGGAGGGACCCTAGAACATAGAATGCTAGAACTCAATGAGACAACATAGAATGTCGGATCTAGAAGGGGACTTAGAATACAGAATTTCAAGGCTAAAAAGGGGCTTAGAACACAGAATTTCAGGGCTAGAAATGGGCTGAAAATAGAGAATGTCAGAGTTGGAAGGAACTCTAGAACAGAGAATGCCAAAGTTCAGTGGAACTTTGGTACACAGAATGTCAGGGCTAGAAGGGAAGGGGCTTGCCCAGGGCAATAGCCTCCAAGTTGGCAGCTTGGCTCTGAGTAAAGCTGAAGGATGCACGTTAGCAGGCACCGGGAGCCGCTCACCTTGGCCAACTGGGAGCAGGAGAAACAAGGTAAACGCCTTGTTTACCTTCAGCAGGGAGATAGGCTATGCCCAGGCAGCCTCCTTCTGTGTAGCTGGTTGTGGGGTGACCTCTTCTGGCAGAGTTGGACATCACAGCTGCTTAGAGAAAGGGAAGACTGAGGAGGGTGAACAGGCAGGAGAGCGATGAGCAAAGAACTCCCCTTCCTCTGATCGTGGCACCCTGGGATAGTTCAAAAAGTGTCCAAAGAGTTATGTTGGCTCAGGAAAAACACCCGATCCCTGTGGTAGAGCTTAAACTCATGAGTCATGGGAAAAGGAGCCTGACTGATCATGTCTCCGTCCCCTCCTTGGTGGGTGATCCTGGGCTTCACTGAGTCTTGGTTTCTTCCCCTAGGAAGTGAAGGTCATTACACTCTGCTCCAGGAGAGTGGCTGCTCATTGAATCAGTGAGATCTGGGTCCAAATCCCATAAGTCACTTAGCCTTGTTTGCCTCAGTTTCCTCATCTGTAAAATGAACTGGAGAAGGAAACGGCAAAGCACTCTGGGATTTTTGCCCAGAAAACTCCAAAAGGTGTCACAGGCATTACGGCAACAACTGAGCATCAATAACAGGGATATCACACAGAGGAAGAGCCAAAAACAAAAGCCCCACAGACCTGATGCTTAAGTCCCCTTGTGAAAAGGCCCAGGGAAACCCAGCATTCGCAGAAAAACCTTCTCCTGTAATCATCATGAGTCTACCTTCCATTTCTCTAACATTTTCAAGCTTCCAACAGTGTTTTGCTCACATTCTCTCATTCGGATCCTCACACTCAATCAACAAGCATTTATTAAGGTCATCCTAAGAATGAGGCGCTGGGGTTACCTAGACCCATAGAGAGCGAGGAAGGACCTCAATTCTGATAGAGGAATTGACCTTCTATCAATTTACAGATAAGGAAACTGAGACCTGAAAAGTGGGGGAGATGTGAACACTGGTCCTCTGACTCTAATTCCCTGAATACTGTGCTGCCATCCTAAAGCTCTGGGTCTTCTGCCGGTCCGTCTAGCATCCTGTCTATCACCCCTTTCTAAGGTAGCAGGGGCTTAGAGTCCCTCCAGAGCAGGCTTCCGATTCTGACACAATTCTGGGCCTGGGAGTTGAGGTTCCTGAGCAGAGACAAAGAAGAAAGAGGGAGGGAAGAAGGAAAGGATCAGGGGAAGGAGGGAGGAACGAGGAGCCAAACTCAGTAGAAGAAAAGGTCCAGGGCGAGGTAATGAAGTCTTGGAAAGGAACTTGGGAAAGGAAAGCCAGCAGATGGGCACCCCGATTCTAAATGGAATAAATGGAATGAGAAAGTGGTTAATGGAAACAAGAGTGGGAGGGGGGAGCTCAAACTTCCCGAAGACTCTGAGCAAGACGGTCAGGACATAAGGACTTTGTATCGAGGTCAAGTTTGTTTGAACCATTCTCTTGGACTGGAGGGAGCCCCTCTGTGCCCTCCATGGACTGGCTGAAGCTGATGAGAACAATGAAGCCTTTCTTTCATGGTTCTCATGGAATGAAAGGGGGAGGAAGCTTCTTCTTTCTCTCTAGTCATCTGTGTTGAAAAGAGCTCTCCTGCCCATCTTGGGGAAGAGAGGGATTGCAAGAGAGGAAGGAAGGAGGAAGAAGAGAAGAGAGGAGAGGTACTCAGAAAGAGGAAGCCTAGGATAGTGCAGATAGGAAGATTTGGGTTCAAATCCAACCTCAGACACTTACTAGCTGTGTAAACCTGGGAAGTCATTTAAATTCTCTGGGACTGTTTCTTCATTTGTAAATTAAGCAGTTGGCAAGATGGTCTCTGAGGTCCCTTCTACCTCTAAATCCAATAATTAGATACCAGATCCACAAACCACATTCCCCCATCCTCAACTGGGTCAAACCCCAGTGGAATTCTGGGAAGAAAACAGCCACAGACTGTGGCAAAAGTAGGTGACAGGAGAAGGGGAGATGAAGTTGAAGACAAATTCAAGAAAATAAAAATGCCTTTGCTATCTGGCCAAGCCAAGATGGTGGAATAGAGGCAACCCAGTTGAGTTCTTGCAATATTCCCTTCTGAATCAGAACTTTAAAATAATGCTTCAGATCACATTTTGGAGCCGTTAAGACCAAGAAAAGGTCAGGGTGAGACATTTTCCCAACCTAAGAAAACTTAAGAGGTCATCAGGAAGTTTGTGACCCCAGGGTGGAAGACTGTCTGGAGCCCACACACATGGAGGCCACAGCAGCAGCAGCTTCAGGAACTCTCAGCTCTGAGATGGGAAAGAGGTCAGACGACTGCTCAGAAAGATTACAGGGCACTGTTTGACAGCTCTATTACCCGTGCAATACTGGGCTTGCTTACTGGTTTGTAGTTTCAGGGAGGAAAGGGGTGCTGGTGTCAGTCAAATGGGAGCAGGGGCTCTGGTCTTAGTTCCAAAGCTGTAGAGAACCGGGGCCCCTTCTTCTTTTTTAGTTAATTAATTAATTCAGAATATTTTTCCATGGTTACATGACATATGCTCTTTCTCACTTCTCCTCCCACCCCCTTCCATAGCCATTGAGCAATTCCACTGGCTTTTACATGTGTCATTGATCAAGACCTATTTCCATATTATTAATATTTGCACTAGGATGATTGTTTAAAGTCTACATCCCCAATCATATCCCCATTGACCCATGTGACAAGCAGTTGTTTTTCTACTGTATTTCTGCTCCCACAGTTCTTTCTCTGGATGTGGATAGCTTGTTTCTCATAAGTCCCTCAGAATTGTCCTGGGTCATTGCATTGTTGCTAGTAGAGAAGTCCATTACATTCGATTGTGCCACAGTATTTCAGTCTCTGTGTACAATGTTCTTCTGGTTCTACTCCCTTCGCTCTGCATCAATTCCTGGAGGTTTTTCCAGTTCACATGGAATTCCTCCAGTTCATTATTCCTTTTAGCACAATAGTATTCCATCACCATCAGATACCACAATTTGTTCAGCCATTCCCCAATCAAAGGGCATCCAGGGGCCCTTCTTAGGTAAATATGAGTACAGAATAGGAAAGCAGTGATCACAATACCTTGGAAGCACCAAATACTTGCAGACTCTCAGAATTAGCTCTGAAAACTCTTAAACTCCTTAAAAAGCAGAGTAGGTCAAATGGAAAAAAGAGGCACAAAATCTCACTGAAGAAAATAATTTCTTAAAATTACAATTGGGCCAGCAAAGGTGAGCATCACTATAACAGGTAAAAAAATGGACATTTAATAAACCAAAGGAGTTTCGACCACTCCTGGAGAAAAACCTAGAACTTAGCAGAAAATTTGATCTATTAAAAACTACATGAAAGACTAATCACAAGCAATCTAAAAGGTCGAATTGTTTGCTTCCTATAGGGGAAAATGTAATTTATGGTCCCTGAAAATGGCATCATTGCCTGGGTATTTTGAAGGGGCATATATGGAGAGAAGACTCAAGGTTGAGAGGGAGGCAATGGAATGAGCTAAAACAGTAGGGGAATAGACCAGGAGGAGGTGGGGTGGGCTATCTCATATGGAGGAGGAATGAATGGAGAAATTGCATGGAAATAGGGAGGAAGGGGTAGAAAGCTGATAGTACTAGAAACTTATTCTCATCAGACCTGGAATAAAGAGGGAATAATATACACAATTAGAAGGGTAAATTTTTTCTTAGTGTCTAGAGAAACAGAAGGTAAGGGGAGATGGGATAAGGGAGGGACTGGGAAGGTTGAGTGTATGTCAAGATATAGGGAGCAAGGTGAGGGGATAAGGAGGGACTCTTAGAACAAGAAAGGGGAGAGTTTTTTAGAATAGAACTCATCAAGAAATAGAAGGGAATGGTTGTAGGGATAAGGAAGGGATTTTTTTTTGATAAGTGTATAGAAGAATTAAAAGGTAAGGGGGAAGGGACAAAGGAGGGACCTTTGGAAAAGTAGACTAATTTGGGACTAGGAGGGCAAAGGGGAAAAGGATAAGGGAGGATTTATGGGAAGGAGTAAGAATTGGAAAGGCATTGGTCAAAAGAAATTAGACATATGAGGAGAGAATCCAGAGGAAAGAAAGGAAGAAGGGGATAAATAGTGAGGAAGATAAATGGTAGAGTAGATGGAAACATACAAATAGTAACTATGATACTGAGTGTAATGTGATAAATTCACACATAGGAAGAAAATGGAGAGCAGAAAAGATAAAAAACCAGGACCTGACAATAAAGAACACCCTAAAAATGAGAGACACACATAGAGTGAAGAGGAGGAACCAGAGCAGAAGATAGGGGTAGTAGTCATGATCTCTGACAAAGTTGGGGCTAAATTAGATATATTTAGAAATAATGAACTGGATAACTATGTTATGTTGGGAAGGGGAGGTTACCATGGATAATAAAGCACTGTCAGTATTGGACCTATGACCTATAGAAGCAGCAAGTGTTATAGCATCAAGATTTTTAGAGGGAAAATTAAATGAGCCAGATAGAAATAGATAACAAAATAATAATAATGTCAAACTTTAATTTTCCCTTCTCATAACTAAAAATAAATAAGAGGTAAGGAGATGAATAGAACCTTTAACTTAGATAAATTAAATATGATAGATATCTGTGCTTGCATGAGGTTAGCAGCAGATCTAAGCCTGAACATACACATAATTCAAACATAGTTTCTGGTGTGACAACAATGGCTTAGAAAACATAAATATTCTGCAAAAGTTATACTTCACTCATCATACTAAGGAAGCAATTTTGCCTTTCTGAGGGGAACAAAATTCTACTGGGTATACCAAGCTGGAAAGACTTGATTTTGGAAAAAGTATGATCCTGGCAACAAATTGTGTCTGCTGCCTTAGGACCAATCTAGCTAAATATGGTCCTGGTAATGTATGTTAACTGAAAACCAGATGGATTAAAGGGATCAAATTAAATGCTGAAAAGAACATGGAGAAACAGGCCTAATATTACACTGCTAGAGCATCTGTGAATTGTTTTTTAAGAAAACAAAATGGAAATATATATTAAGAGCTATAAAGTAGCAGCTGTTTTGTAGTGGCAAAGAACTGGAATTTAAGGGGATGTCCATCAGTTGGGGAATGGCTGAACAAATTGTGGTATATGTTGGTAATGGAATACATTGGGCTATAAAAAATGATTAGCAAGGTGATTTCAGAAAAAAAAAACTGGAAATATCTGCAGGAACTGATGCAGAGTAAAATAAGCAGAACTGGGAGAACATTGTACACAATAACAACAATATTGGATGATGACTATCTGTGAAAACCTGGCTACTCTCAGCAATGCAATGATATGGAACAATCCTGAAAGACTTATGATGGGGAATGCTATCCAATTTGAGAGAAAGAACTGTTGGAGTTGGTTGGATACAGAACAAAGCACACTATCTTTCACATCAGAGTATTTACAGTTTTATTTTGGGGTTTTGGTTTTGTATGAGTGTACTCTTACAACGATGGCCAATAAGAGAAATATGTTTCCATCATAATAAAAATAACATTTTTTAAAGTCTGTGCATATTGAGATGTCTTTATGGTGGTATGGTATTGGATGGAGACATATTATCACAAATATTGATCATAATGACTTTAATTCAACAAATTAAATGTTGAATATTAATTTAACAAATTCCACAATATATCAGAAAAAGGAAAGAACATAGGCATCATTTTTTCAAGAAATTATCATGGAAAACTGCCTTTATATTCTAGAACCAGAGAGTAAAATAGAAATGGAAAGAATTCACTGATCACCTCCTTAAAGAGATACCAAAATGAAAACTCTCAGGAATATTATAACCAAATTTCTGAGCTCCTAGGTCAAAGAGAAAATACTTCAAACAACTAGAAAGAACAAATTCAAATAGTATAGATCCACAGTCAGGATCACACAATATTAATGGTTTCCACATCAAGAGAGCAAAGGGTTTAGAATGATATTCCAGAAGGCAAAGGATCTAGGATTACAACCAAGAATCACCTACCCCAAAAAACTGAGTGTAATCCTTCAGGGGGAAAACATATATTTAATGAAATAAAGGACTTTTGATCATTCCTGATGAAAAGATCAGAGCTAAATAAAAACTTTGACATGTAAACATGAGACTCAAAAGAATCATAAAAAAGATATACATGAAAGAGTAATCATAAGGGGATCAATATAGTTCATCTGTTTACATTTATATATGGAAAGATGATCCATGTAACTCCTAAGGACTTTACATTATTAGGGCAGTTAAAAGGAGGTTAGAAAGATAGAGGGCATGGGTGTGAGCTTATGTTGGAATGATTTTCCTCCCAAAATTAAGGAGTGTGAAAGAGGGATGCACTGGGAGAAAGGAGAAGAGAAAGGTAGAATGGGGAAATTTTTTTCACATAAAAAGCACAAGGAAGAACTTTTACAATGGAGGAGGAAATGGGAGTATGTGGCTGGTAATACTTAAACTTCACTCTCATTGGAAATGGTTCAAAGAAGGAAGTACGTGTGTGTGTGTGTGTGTGTGTGTGTGTGTGTGTGTGTATTCAGCTGAGAACAGAATGTCACTTATCTAATAGGGAAATAGTAGGAGATGTGGATAAGAGAAAAGGGATTGGGAATGTTCTAAGTGGGGACATATTAAGAAACAGAATAAATTTTTGAGGAGGGACAGGTCAAAAAGAAAGAGAAAAGAATAAACATAAGAAAACAGGATAGGAAGAAATACATGGTTTGTAATCATAACTGAAAATATTAATGGAATGAGTTCACCTACAAAACAGAAACAGCAGAATAGATTAGAAACTAGATTCCAACAATATGCAGTTTACAAGAGACACCCTTGAAACAGAAAGACAGATGGAGGCATAAAGCTTTGGGGCAGAATCTAATATGCTTTAGCTGAACTAAAAAAAGGCAGGAATAGCCATCATGATCCCAGACAAAGGAAAAGAAAATAGATCTAATTGGAAGGGATAATCAGGGAAACTATATTTTGCTAAAAGATACCATAGACAATAAAGTAATATAAAAATACAGCAAATTTATCTGATAAAGGCCTCATTTCTCAGATATATATTGAGTTTAGAACTTAGTCAAATTTATAAAAATAAGAGCCATCCCCCAGTTGATAAATTAAAGTCCATCTGTTATCTTTGTTCTACTTATAATAACAGAATGTATATAGTGCTTTAACGTTTGCAAAGCACTTTACAAATATGAATACATTTGATCCTCTGGGAGGTAGGTACTATTATTATCGTCCACATTTTGCCAATTAAGAAACTGAGGCAGACAGATGTTAAGCAACTTGCCCAAGGACACAGAACTATGTCTATGGCAGTATTTGAACTCAGGTTCTCCAGACTCCAAGTCCAGAGTTCTAGCCACTGTATCTTCTAGCTATTTACTATGTGACACTGGAATAGGTAGTTTATATATTTGTCTGTGTCTGGATGCAATGAATTCCTTCCTCACTACAGCTTCTTAAGAATCCATAGATTTGTTCAAGGCTCAGTTGAAATGTCCTAGAAGCTTTCATTGAACCCCAAGTTGTTGGTTCTCTCTCCTTACAAATTACCTTGCACTGACTTATCTGTGCACATATCATAGTCCCCTATCCCCAGTAGAATGTCAGTTTTCCAGGACGGACTGTTTTTTTTCTCTTTAAACCCCATAAGTGTCTTGCACCCAGTAGGTGCTTAATTGATGTTCTTTGAATTAAATTACAGAACCTCTGAAGGTATCTAGTCTAACCTGTATCTAATAAATCTCTGGACAATATTCCCTACAAGAAACAATACAGCTTCTTCTTGAGGACCTCCAAGGAAAGGGACCTCCTGAGGCAGCTCATTCCACTCTAGGATAGCTTTGAAGCTTTTCTTAATATTCATCCTAACTTAGCTTCTCTGTATTTGACAACTGCTGTCCGTGGTTCTGCCCTCTGAAGCTTAAGGGGGGGGGGCGGCAGAATTTGAACCTGTGTCCTTTGGCTCACTTCACTGCATCTTCATTGACTTAGCTTGCCTACTTCCTCACTGCCCTCCATGAGAGTTAGGAGGGATTAGAGAGCATAGAATGGGAGGTCTGGAATGGAGAGGTCCTCTAGTCTAGCCCCTTCATTTCACAGTTTGAGGAGACTGGCCCAGAGAAACAGTAGTCCAGAGACTCACAGCTAATGAAAGGAAGAGCTGAGATTGGAAGGAAGCCAAGTCCTATAACTCCCCTCCCAGAATTCTTTCTATCACAATCAACCACCTGGCCTGGAACTCCAATCTTTAATGATGAGAATGAGGGCCCTAAGTTTCACTCTATGAAGGGCCCACATTTATCATTATCATTATTGAGACTAGCTGTGTGACCTTAGGAAAGTCATTCACCTTCCTCAACCTATTGCCTCATTTGCCAAATGGAAGGGTGGGCATCAGGTTAGACTACATCATGAATTCTTTAGTGTTTTGTAGGTCACAAACTCTTCTAGCTATCTGCTGAAGCTTATGAATAGCCCATCCCAGAGGCATGTTTTAAAGGAATTGAAAGGGGGCAGCTGGGTGGCTCAGTGGATTACGAAATCAGGCTTAAAGATGGGAGGTCCTAGGTTCAAATTTGGCCTCAGTCGTTTCCTGTGTGACCCTGGGCAAGTCAGTTAGCCCCCATTGCTAATCTTTACTGCTTTTCTGCCTTGGAACCAATACTTAGCATTGATTCCAAGATGAAAAATAAAGGTTTTTTTTTTTAAATTTAGAAATAAAGTAACTGTGGTTTGGTTGGGGAGGGGATTAAGGAACAAGGGAAATTCTAGAGATTTCAGTTCAAAGTTTGCGAAAAATTTTGCCTTTTCTTCCCATTCAAGTTCATGGATTGCATAAAATCTATCCAATGGACCCCAAGTGAAGACTCTGAATGAAATCTTCTCTAAAAATCTTCGCTCACAGCAAAGATGTTCCATGATCTTATGAACAAACCATAGTCCCTGCTATTCAGAGGCTTAAAGCTCTGGTGCTGATAAGACAGGAACATCAAATGACATTTAAAGCTACAAGGGATCTCAACATCCGATCCCATCCTTTCACAGCAGAGGAAACTGAGGCTCAGAGAGGTAAATGTATAAGTGATAGAAATATGTAAGGGAGCTTAGAGGGCATCCAGTCCAACCCCTCTCATTGTACAAATGAGAAACCAAAGGAAGCCCAGGGCAGTGAAGTCACTTGTCCAAGTCTCCAGCGCATCTAGGACTTCAATCCACATCCTCTGACTCCCCCTTCTCCTCCTCTCCAACTCCTAGCTTTCCTGGCTTTCTTCAAGCCTCAGCTCCTAGGCAAAAAGCCTTTCTCAGTCCCCACCACCAGCACCCAGAGGGCCTGTGCCTTTCCTCTGGGAACACCTTCTATCCCCTTTTCTATATCTTGTCTGCAAATGATGTTTGCATCTTGTTTCCCCATTAGCCTGAGCTCTTTTCTCCCCTGGTTATATTTTTTTTTATTAAGTGGCTTTTTTTCCATTTACATGTAGAAGAAATTTTTGCCAATTGTTTTCTGGTTGTGACTCCAGAACATATCACACAATCAAACATTCCAGAAGGAAATAAAATGAAGAATGGGTTGTGCTTTGATCTGCAATCAGATTCCCACAATTCCTTCCTTCCTTTCTCTTCCTTTCCTTCCTTTCCTTCCTTTTCTTCCTTCCTTCCTTCCTTCCTTCCTTCCTTCCTTCCTTCCTTCCTTCCTTCCTTCCTTCCTTCCTTCCTTCCTTTCTTC